>NW_006921652.1:3088850-3097341 GCF_000298275.1 Orycteropus afer afer
AATTCTGATCATTCACATAAACTTATAGGACCATTGTCTGCCAACCTTATATATGTTCTTGGATACACTCCCCATTTCATAGACATACCTAATCGTTCAGCCTGTCCACCCATTTGTCCACCCATATACCCATGTTAGCCTTCACTGACAATGCAGTACTGTATGTACAAAAGTGTTCATATTTGTTGTCTGTACCTCCCATGTAATATATATACTTCTTGATTTGGTGCTTTCTCACCTTGTGGAGTAGACTATCAGAAGAGCAAGGTGTCCTGATTGATCTATTCTTCTTTCTTGAGAAAAGGATGTAATACATAATGTACTAGTTCCATAAGAGGTGAGTCTGAAACACTCTCCTTGAAGTGAGAGAAAACAAAGAGAACCATTTCATGCCACTTTAACTGAGGAACCAAGGAAGATAAAATATTTAGTTATCTCAGTTCACCAAAGGGAGTGGAGTGGGTTTGGGTCCACCTAAAAATAACTGGTGTACCATGTATATATATATATATATATATATATATATATCCTTCAAACTCCAGGGAGGTAGATAACAAAAACTTTCTCTTAGTAACCTTCTAAGCCTGTCTTAGTGCTTAATAACCCTATGTAAGTTTCTCTCTAGAGCAAACTTAAATCATTCTGCTATGGGTTAATTCTATTTCCTCTCTTCTCTCTAGTGAGGAGAAAGAACAGCTGTTTACTATCTTCTTGAGAGTAGAATTGAACCCACCTGAACAGAGGTATCACCTCATTCTCAACTTGCATCATTCAGGCAGAATAGCATTGATAGGGGACAATTGTTCTCAAAATGTGTCCCCTGACCAGCAGCACCACCAATTCCTGTAAACAAGTTAAAAGTGCAAATTCCCAGGCCCTACCTGGACTTGCTGATTTAGAAACTGGTGAGTGGGGCTCAGCAGTCATTGTATTATCAAGATTTCCAGGAGATTCTCATGTATGCTGGAGTTTGAGAACTGCTGATACAATATTCGATCAGATGTGGGTGATTATTCCTAATAATTATTGTTTGGTGTTGTCAAATCAGTTTTGACTAATAGTAACCCTGTGAACAACAGAAAAAACAATTCCTTGTCCTGTGCCATCCTTATAATTATTACTCTGCTTTAGCCCATTTTTGCAGACATGATATCAATGCATCTTGTTGAGGGTCATCCTCTTTTTCAGTCACCCTCTACTTTACCAAGCATGATGTCCTTCTCCATCCACTGGTCCCTCCTGATAACATGTCCAAAGTACATGAGACAAAGGCTCACCATCCTTGCTTCTAAAGAATATTCTGACTGTACTTCTTCCAAGATAAATTTGTTCATTCTGCTGGCAGTCAAATATTCTTCACCCACACCATCGTTCAAAGGCATCAATTCTTCTGCAGTTTTCCTTATTCATTGTCCAGCTTTTGCATACATATGAGGTGATTGAAAATATCATGGTTTGGGTCAGGTGCACCTTAGCCCTCCAGGTGACATTTTTACTTTTTAACACTTTAAGGAGGTCTTTTGCAACAGATTTTCCCAGTCCAATAAGTCATTAGATTTCTTGACTGCTGCTTCCATGGTTGTTCATTGCGGACCCAAATAAAATGAAACCTTTGGCAATTTCAATGTTTTCTTGTGTTTATCATGGTATTACTACTTATTGATCTAGTCATGAGGATTTTTGTTTTCTTTATGTTGAGGTGTAATAGCATTGATAGGGGACAATGCTTATGTTGAGGAGTCTTTGATCTTCAGTAAGTACTTCAAGTCATATTCACTTTCAGCAAGTAAGGTAGTGCCATCTGCATACCACAGTTTATTAATGAGTCTTTTATCAACCCTGATGCCATGCTCTTCTTCATATAGTCTAGATTCGTGGATTATTTGCTCAGCATACAGAATGAAAGCTGAATAAGTATGGTGAAAGCATACAACTCTGATGTATACCTTTTCTGATTTTAAACCATGCAGTATCCCCTTGTTCTGTCTAAACCATTGCCTCTTTGTCTATTTACAGATTCTGCAAGAGTACAATTAAGTGTTCTGGAGTTCCCATTCTTCACAATGTTATGTATAATTTGTTAGGATCCACACAGTTGAATACCTTGGCATAGTCAATAAAATACAGGCACATATCTTTCTGGTATTCTTTGCTTTCAGCCAAAATCCACCTGACATTTGCAATGCTATCCTTCATTCCATATCTCTTCTGAATCCAGTTTGAATTTCTGGTAACTCCCTGTTACTTCAACCATTTAAAAAATTATCTTCAGCAGAGTATTACTTGTGTGTGATATTTATTGTCTGATAAGTTCTATATTCCATTGAATCACCTTTCTTTGGAATGGGTATGGATATGGGTCTCTTCCAGTCAAAGTCAGGTAGCTGTCTTCAAAATTTCTAGCATAGAAGAATGAACAAGTGCTTCTAGTATTGCACATGTTTGTTGAAGCATCTCAATTTGTATCCAGTCAATTCCTGGAGCCTTGTTTTTTTCACAATGCCTTCACTGTAGCTTGGACTTCTTCCTTCAGTATCATTGGTTCTTGACAATATGCTGCCTTCTAAAATGGTTGAATGTCATCCAATTCTTGTTGGTACAGTGACTCTGTGTATTCTTTCCATTTTCTTTCTTTCTTTTCTTTTTTTTTTTTTTTTTGGCTTTAGCAGACAGAAATTTATTTTCACACAGGTTAGGGAGCTAGAAGTCTGAATTCAGAGTGCAGGCACCAGGGTAAGGCTGCCCCTCTCTGTTGGCACTAGAAGAAGATCATTGTCTCTTTGGTTTCTTCTTCCTGGTTCCTTGGAGATGTCCTTGTATCTGAGCATTTATCTTACCCCATCTCTCCTCTGATCGCTTGTTTGATCTCTTTTATATCTCAAGAGATTGACACAAGATACACTCTACCCTAATCCTGCCTCTTCAACATAACAAAGATAATGCATTCCCAAATGAAATCATAACCACAGGCTCTATCAATAGGATCAAAAGCATAACAACATGGTATGAACTGAAATGGAAGACCCATCATTCTCACATGCAGTTCAAAATCTATTATATTTTATCTATTTATCATCACACTATATGCACACACACACACACACACATTTCAGTTCCTAGTATAATACAAAGGTAAGGGGAGGGACCCAGGCCCCACCCCCAAGTGATGGGAAAGTAGGGGAAAGGAGAGAAAAGCCAGGGGGACCAGGACAGTGTGAGGAGCAGTTGCAGGGATCCAGGTAAGGGGAGGGTAGAGAGGTTTTAAACCACTAGGAGACAAACTTGTCTGTCGGTTTGTTGTACTGTGGTGGCATGTTGCTATGAGGTTTGAGGCTGTTCCAATGGTGTTTCAAATGACAGCGGGGTTGCACATGGTGGACAGGATTCAGTGCAGCTTGCAGACTGACACAGACTAGGAAGAAGGAAGAGGCCATCCACGTCTCAAAGAATTGGCTAGGGAAAACCTTATGAATAACAGAGAAACACTGTCTGTTACATTACTGTGCAACTTTATGAATAGCTCGAAAACATCATCTGATACAGTGCAGGAGGACAAGCCACTTAGGTGAGAAGGGTCTCAAAATACGACTGAGAAAGAGCTGCATCATCATAACAGAACCAACCTTACTGATATGGATAAAATAAAGTTTTTGAGACCTCCATTTGCTGACATGGCATGACTCAAATTGAGGAGAAACAGCTGCAAACATCCATTAATAATTGGAACATGGAATTTATGTAGTATGAATCTAGGAAAATTGGAAGCTGTCAAAAATGAAATGGAACACATAAAGATTGATATCCTAGGCATTAGTGAGCTGAAATGGACCGGTTTTGGCCTTTTTGAATCAGACAACCATATGATCTACTATGCCAGGAATGAAAATTTGAAGATGAATGGCATGGCATTCATCATCACAAAGGATGTTTTAAGATCTGTCCTGAAGTACAATGCTGTCAGTGATAGGATAATATCCATATACCCCTACAAGGAAGACCTGTTAATATGACTATTTTTCAAATTTATGCACCAACACCAAAGTCGAAGAGGAGGAAATTGAAGATTTTACCAACTTCTGCAGTCTGAAATTGACTTAACATGCAATCAAGATGTGTTAATTATCACAGGTGATTGGAATGCAAAAGTTGGAAACAAAGAAGAATCACTGGTAGTTGGAAAATTTGTCCTTGGTGACAGAAATAATGCTGATCACATGATGGAATTTTGCAATACCAATGACTTACTCATTACAAACACCCCTTTTCAACAACACAAATGGGGCTATACATGTGAACTTCACCAGATGGAATACACAGGAATCAGATGACTACATCTGTGGCAGGAGGTGATGGAAAAGCTCAATATATTCAGCCAAAACCTGGCTAGGAGCTGATTGTGGAACAGACCATCAACTGCTCATATGCAAGTTCAACTTGAAATTGAAGAAAATTAAAACAAGTCCACAAGAGCCAAAATATGGTCTTGAATATATCCTTCCTGAATTTAGAGAACATCTAAACAATAGATTGGATGTATTGAACACCAATGACCACAAACCAGAAGAATTGTGGGATGACATCAAGAACATCATCCATGAAGAAAGCAAGAGGTCATTAAAAAGATGAGAAAAAAGAAAAGACCAAAATGGATGACAGAAGAGACTCTGAAACTTGCCCTTGAGCAGGGAGTAGCTTATGCAAATGGAAGAAATGACAAGGTAAAAGAGCTGAACAGAAAATTTCAAAGAGCAGCTTGAGCAGACAAAAACAATTACTATAATGAAATGTGCAAAAATTTGGAGTTAGAAAAGCAAAAGGGAAGAACACACTCAGCATTTCTCAAGCTGAAAGAACTGAGGGAAAAAATTAAGCTTCAAGTTGCAATATTGAAAGATTCTACGGGCAAAATACTGGATGCGGTAAGCATCAAAGGAAGATGGAAGGAATACACAGAGTCACTGACTGTACCAAAAAGACCTGGTCAATCTTCATCCATTTCAGGAGGTGGCATATGATCAAGAATCAATGGTATTGAAGGAATAAGTTGTAGCTGCACTGAAGGAATTGACAAAGAACAAGGCCCTAGGAATTGACGGAATACCCATTGAGATGTTTCAACAAATGGATGCCCTGCTTGAGGTACTCACTCGGTTATGCCAAGAGATTTGGAAGACAGCTACCTGGCCAACTGACTGGAAGAGATCCTTACTTGTATCCATTCCAAAGAAAGGAGTTCCCACAGAATGTGGAAATTATTGAACATTATCATTAATATCGCATGCAAGTAAAATCTTACTGAAGATACCTCAAATATGGTTGCAGCAGTATATTGACAGAGAAATTCCAGAGGTGCAAGCTGGATTCAGAAGAGTACATAGAACAAAGGATATCATTGCTGATGTCAGATGGATCTTGGCTCAAAGCAAAGAAAGATGTTTACTTGTGTTTTATTGACTATGCAAAAGCATTTGTGTGGATCATGACAAATTGTGGATAACATTGAGAAGAATGGGAATTCCAGAACACTTAATTGTACTCATGCGGAACCTGCACATAGACCAGGAGGCTGTTGTTCAAAGAGAACAAGGGGACCCTGCATGGTTTAAGATCAAGAAGGGACTGTGACGGGGTTGTATTCTTTCACCATACTTATTCAATCTATATGCTGAACAAATAATCCAAGAATCTGGACTATGTGAAAAAGAACGTGGCATCAATATTGGAAGAAGAATCATTAACAACCTGCGATATGCTGATGATACAACTTTACTTGCTGAAAGTTAGGATGACTTGAAGCACTTACTGATGAAGATTCAAGAATACAGTTTGTAGTATGGATTACATCTCAATATAAAGAAAACAAAAATCCTCAGAACTCGACCTATAAGCAGCATCATGATAAATGGAGAAAAGATTGAAGTTGTCAAAGACTTCATGTTACTTGGTTCTACAATCAATGCCAATGGAAGCAGTAGTCAGGACATCAGAGGATGTATATAGCATTGGGCAAGTCGGCTGCAAAGGACCTCTTTCAACTGCTGAGGTGCAAAGATGGCTCCTTGAGGACTAAGGTGTGCCTGACACAAGCCATGATATTTTCAATCGCTTCATATGCATGTGAGAGCTGGACAATAAATACGGAAGACTGAAGAAGAATTGATGCTTTTGAGTTGTGGTGCTGGTGAAGAATGCAGAAATTACCATGGACTGCTAAAAGAACTGACAAATCTGTGCTGGAGGAAGTACAGCCAGAATGTTCCTTGGAGGCTAGAATGGCCAGACTTCATCTCACCTACTTTGGTCATGTTGTCAGAAGGGACCATTCCCTGGAGAAGGATGTCATGCTTGGTAAGGTGGAGGGTCAACGAAAGAGGGGAAGGCCTTCTATAAAATGGATTGACACAGTGGCTGGGGCGATGGGCTCAAATATAGCAAGGATCATGGAGCTGGTGCAGGACCTGGCGGTGTTTTGTTCTGCTGTGCTAGGGCTGCTGTGAGTCGGAGATGACTGGATGGCACCTAACAACAACGTTATACAGAGGTATTTTCTTTTTGTGGTTGTTTAAAATGTGTACTGTTTTCATGAATGTTGGTGCTGGTTTCCATTTTACATTGCAAAGTCCTGATTAACAGGAACTGCTTATTTATTTATTTTTTTTTATTTTGTCATTCTTAATTCTCAACTCTCCTTCTTTTAATTGTTATTTGGGTGGAAATTTACAGAGCAAATTGGTTTTCCATTCAACAGTTCATACGCATTATATTTTGCAACATTTACTGCAAACCCTGCAATGTAACAACACTCTTCCTACTTTCTCACTGTGTTGCCATTTCCCTTTATCCTTCTTTCCTATCCCTTTCTGCCTTAGCTTCATCCCTGAGCGAATTCTGCCATCTTTATCTTGTATGGTTGATTTTTCTAATGAGTGTGTACCTCCCTGATGTTACTGCTCACCATGTACACCTGTCGATATTGGCTGAAAGTTGAGGTTATTCTTTCCATTTTCTTTTGATGTTTCCTGCATCAAATATGGAATCCTTCTATACTGCAACTTGAGGCCATCATCACTTCTTTCAGCTTGAGAAATGACCAGCATTATAATACTTTTCTTTGTCTCCTCAAGCTGCCCTTTGAAATCTTCTGTTTAACTCTTTTACTTCATTATTTCTTTCATTTGCTTTGGCGACTGTACGTTCAAGAACAAGTTTCAGAATCTCTTATGACATCCATTTTAGTCTTTTCTTTTTAATGACCTTTTGCTTTCCTCATGTTTTGATGTCATTAGTGATCATTAGTGTATCAAATCTATGATTAAGATGGTCTGTAAATTCAGGTGAGTTATAGACATAGTCATACTTGGGTTCCCTTGGACTTGTTTTAATTTTCACCTTCACTTTGAACTTGTATATAAGCAATTGATGGTCTCTTCTGCTGTTGGTCCTTGGCTTCGTTCTGATAATATTATTATTCTAATAATAATATTTTTTATGTTTGTATATATGTCTGTATGTAAGAATGTATATATTTATGCATTGACTTATGTAAGATTTGTTGGCTAGCAAGTGTATATATATGTCTGTGTAACTGAAATCTAACCCATGTAAATGAAGTCATCCTCTGTCTGGCACAATTCAGAACTTATAGTCTGGTTGTAAGACAAAATACAAGTGGAAAAATAAAAAATAATGAGAATAGAAAGTCCTGGAAATATGTAATAACTATTAACTTTTTTGTATATCTCTCAGATTTTGTTTCATATGCAAAACAAATAGACATTTCTCCAAAATGAAATCATACTATGTGTCTGGTCTTATAATCTTCATTTTAGGCATGAAACATCATGAATCCCTTTCCAAGAAAATATACACAAATATACACATAAAACCAAAACAAAAACAAAAACAAACTCGAGGCAATCGAGTTGGTATCTCTTCAGAAGAAGATTGCCCAATCTTCCTTCTGAGGAGTGGCCTGATGGGTTTGAACTGCCAGCCATCTGGTTATTGGTCAAATGCTTTAGGCACTACACCACCAGATTTAAAGAATTGTGTAACCAATTGTTTATTGATGGAGCTTTAGGTTATTTTCAGTTTCTTCTCCCTCATCCTTTCCTGTCTTCCTCCCTCCCTTTGTCCTATCCTTTTTCCTCCCTTCTTCCTTCTCTTCCTTCCTTTTGTTTTTTACCATTATAGAAAACTAAACTAAAAAACCAAACCAAACTTATTGCCATTGAGTCGATTCCAACTATAGTGACCCCCTTTGGCTTTCCAAGGTGGTAAATCTTTATGGAAGTAGATTGATCAGTCTTCCTTTCATGGAGTGATATGTACCGTTGAGTCGGACCCGACTCATAGTGACCCCTCCTTGGGTTTCCGAGGCAGTATCACTACGGAAGCAGATTGCCCCATCTTCCTTCCGAGGAGTGGCTGGTGGGTTTGAACCACCAGCCTTCTGGTTAGCAGTCAAGTGCCTTAGCCACTATGCTACCAG
>NW_006921652.1:3097441-3140581 GCF_000298275.1 Orycteropus afer afer
TTGAACCACCAGCCTTCTGGTTAGCAGTCAAGTGCCTTAGCCACTATGCTACCAGAGCTCTCTGGGTGACAGTCAAATTCCTTAGGCACTACACCACCAGAACTCTATATACCTGACTGAGACTCCATTAAATCGGGAATAAAGTGGTGAGATAAATACTAATATCTTCAGCCTTGTGTGGTCTAAGATCTGACTGTTCTGTACCAGCTTTATTAAAAAGTTTGAAAAACAAATGTTCGTTGGGCTTACACATTAATATGAGGTGCTCCACTGTTTGAGAGATTCTTTGAATTATCGTCAGACATGATTGGAAAGACTTTTCTTAATACCGATATGTTTGCATCCTACACACACAGTGCTGCTCTTCTTAAGGAGTGTATTTTTAAATTTTACTGATTGATCAATTTATTTTTTAGTTGATTCATTGGTATTTTCCCCAAAGTTGATTGTGAGTGCAAACACGTATTTTTAGTGAGTTTGCTTGGCTTTAAAACTGGTTTATGTCTATGAAATAGGGCAAATCGAACTTGCCAACATAAAAATGGAACGCTTGTCCTTGCTTCATGAGTATAGAAGTGGAACAAATCTCTGAGAATTTCCATTGCAATATTACTTGTATAGAAGAACTATGTTCTGAGGAAAGTTCTGAGTCTCTTACAAGCATTTTGAGTTCTGTGGCTGCTGTCCTCGTGCAGTTTGTGCCATCCCCATTTTGAAACTTATCTTTTACACAAACTTTCATTGTGCCCTGATCAACAAGGTCATAAGCTGCCGTTATACCACAGACACTCTTTATCTTTTCCTCTCTCATTAAAGTTGACCGATATTAAAGGACTCCTTGTTTTTCACTTGAGCTTAGCTTTGGAGATCTTAGCTATCCTAAAGTAAGATTAATACCTTGAAACATTACCCAAATCCTTTAAATTGAGTCTTGATTATTCACAGATTGTGTTGCCCAATAAACATAAACCACATTCTTAAAGAGGCTGAGAAAGTACATCCAGGCTGGAAGACTAGAGACAAAACAATCCTCCACCATTTACGATGTGGAGTATACAGTAGCCATTGGGACCCTTTGCCAATCATATGATTTTTGGCAGGAATTGTTTGTGTTTTGTTCATTGCTACATGACAGCACCTAGCCCTGAACGTAGCACAAGTAAATTTTTAGTGAATGTGCATTGAAAGAGTGAATGAAGGAAAATATTTTCATGACTACTTCAGTGGGACATCCAGGAACTCTGCTTTAAACAACAGCTGGAAGGGTATATGAGAAAGCTTGTAAAAACCTTTATAGACACTTTCAAACACATTCACTCAGAAGTCCATTTTATTTAATGCTTAAAATGAGCCTGTTCATTAGTTAAAAATTAAAAAAAAAAACTGCTAAAAATATTTGTTTTGGGATCTCAACTCATGTTGTTAAGATGTTTCAAAATATGGCATTTATTCTCTGAAGTCCAACTTTCAGTAATAAATATTTGCCAAGGTAGATGTTGCCTAAATACCCCTCAGTTTACTTAACAAAATAACATGTTCAGTTTAATCAAGAGTTTACAAAGAACTATTGGTCATGACTAAGGCTATTAAGACATGAAATGCATCATATCCTTTGCCAAACCCTTTGAACCTATAAGGTTGTATTTTTTTCACATATCTAACTCATTTGTAGTCTTTGTCTTGCTTATTCTTTCCTATTTTGAATAGAAAAAAAATTTCTCCCACAATTTGATTTTTGTTTTTCCTTGCTGTCAGCTTTGGAAATAAAGTATGTTTTCTTTGAACAGAGTAGAAAAAGAAAGATCCTATTTTCAAACTAACTTGGAAAATTGCAATTTTTTTTTCTTTAAAAATCAAGTATTTATATAACATGTACTCAATGCCAGACAGTGTTGTAAGTATTTTACAAATATTACCTAATTTAATCTTCATTGAAATAGGTTCAATCATTTCTATAATTTTTCAGAGGGAATTGAGGCACAGGGAGGTTAAGTAACTCTCCCAAGGTCACAAAATAGGAAGCAGGAGAACTGGGATTCAAACAAACAGAGTTTGGCTACAGTCCTTGTTCTTAACCATTGTGCAATGAAGCCTTTCTGAGGCCATTGCCTCTAATCTTGGATTTGGAATAGAAAGGTTCTTATTTGAGGACTTAAGGAACCAGCTACTGCCTGACTCCTCCATTTTTCTCATATTAAAACTAGTAAGTTTAGAAAATTGACATTTGAGAAAAATAATCATTTCTGAATGGGAGGGAGGCTTTTCCCACTATTAAAATGAGAATTTCAGAGAAACAAAGGAATTTACTGAGAAAAATGAGATGTTTTGTTCCTGAATCCCAAATACTTTATATGTTTTTAACAGTGATCAAAAATCTAAAAGGATAGTTGTTGATAAAGGCTTCAACTGGAATTCAGATGTTTGAGGTACTTTCATTTTCTTTTTGTTTTTTTCCTTCATCCAACCCTGTTGAAAGTAAAAGTGACAGAAAGAAAACTGTAGAATATGATGTTATTAAGTATAGCACAGGTGCTGTACATAAGTGCTCATAGTGTAGGGAAGTTTTAGTTCTTCTATTTCTTATGCTCTCTATGAAGCTTTATTACCATTCCTGAGAAATACACATGCTGTAAGAGAATCCAAGACTACTGGGAAAAGGTATTTTATTCATTGCATTTGTTTTAGGTAGGGGAAAATTGTGAAGGGTAGTGGGAAAAAAAATAGTAAAAACCAATTAGATCAGGATCTATCTTTAACATGGCACTAAATGGAATGAAATTTTTGGAGTGAAGGAGTAGATTTTTCTGATTTTTTTTTTTTTATGGTGAACCTTGCTCAACTTTCTTACACAAACCAAATAATCACCACAAGTTTTAGCTTCCCTAAGACCAGAACTTAAGATGACAGCTTCCAAAATGTCCCCCAAGAAAAATCTACCAACACTATTAGACTATTTTCAACTACAACTGTATTACAAATAAAATGTTGAAATCATAAGGAATATTTTTTTTTTTTTTGTCAAGAAGTACAGTTTTGTGTAACTCACCTTGTAAAGTTCAACCCTTAGCAAATGATAGAAGTATAAAATTAGAGCCTTCCAACCCTAGTCAATGGAGAGTCTTGGTCCTTAATATGTAATGAACAGATGTAAATAATGGAAAATATTTTCCAACTGCTGATTCTTTTGCCAGATATTAGCAAAGATTTTTTTCCCCATAGTTTCAAAGCAGCCATTGTTATAGTTTTACTACCTTCTCTTAGCTCGCTGAAAATATTTTACATTTGAATGCAAAATCCTTATATCTCTTTTGGCTTTTGACTAACCAAAAACCCAAAAACCAATGTCCTGGAGTCGATTCTGACTGAGACTCAAAAACTCACTGCCGTGGAGTCGGATCTGACTCACATTGACCCCTCCCTGGGTTTCCGAGGCAGTATCACTGTGGAAGTAGGTTATGCAATCTTCCTTCTGAGGAGTGGCTGGTGAGTTTGAACCACGAGCCTTCTGGTTAGCATTCAAATCAACAATATTGCAAACAATTAAAGCCTCTGTATTAAAACTTATGATAAAACTATTTGTATATGATGGCCTTCAAGGTTATGTGAAAGTTAATTAATCCCTCTGTACAGTGTTTATTTTTTCTCTTCACCACTAAAATGAAGTTGAGAAGGAATAAAAATGAATAGAACCAGTATGATTTTGGCCCAAGTTACCTGGATTTCCTATTTGCTAAAATTCTGTGGAAGACTCATATATGGAGGGAGCTGAAAGAATACCCTCATGGTAGTGTTGAGGATCAACAGTGTTGAGGAGTAGGTGGTCAGGCCCAGGAAGGTGGGGTGGGTGGAGTGGAGAGCAGTACAAAATAAGACCACAGTGTGCTACCATGCGCTGCTGGTGTTTTCAGATTAAGATGGGGGATTAAGGAATTTTACTCAGCAATTTGAGATGCTTTGTTAGGGACTGAGGAGATTTGAGCTGCTTTGTTCTCAAACCACATGTTAGAGAAAAAGCAAACAGGCACTTAATCCTGACAGACAGCAGAACTTGACATCAATTTGCCCCTTGGGAGGTGACCAGGAGTTCTCTGTGACGGGTTAAAATGGTTGGCCCTTGTTTTCCTGGAGTTTAGTGCCAACATTCCATCCTAACCTGTATTTCTCACCAGTGTGGCCATAACTCAGACGGGTGGGTGGACCAACACAGCTGATCAAGAGTTTCTGGCTATTAGGGAAATCACATTTTATTCTAAAAACAAAACATAAAATCTTTTAAGTGTAAACAGCCTACAAGGTGCTAATTACTTAAATAGATATTGAGAAGGGCTAATACTTTGGTCACTCAGTCTTGAAATGAAATATAGAAGGGCTGAAATATTTTTACTTTTGAAATTAATGGATGGTTTCTTCTAACAATAAAATCACAGGTCAATATATCAGTTTTGGAGCCTACACATGACTGTGAACTGCTTTATGAAGTAAGCATCAATTCTTATGTAGATCTTTGAGGGAGGTTCTACTGAATAACCAGTTATACCTTAAGGTCATGTCCTTCAAAATCACTGAAGTAGGGCAAAAGCAAACACAATGAATAGGAAAGAAATGGATGGCTTATTGAATTGGATTTCATACATTAGTAAACTTAAGTGTATACAGGTAGAAAATCTGGCACATAACCTGAAATTGTGGTATAAAGGCTAACTTTTCCATCTTATATTTGTGCCACACTGAATCCATTGATGTAAAGTAAACTTATAGTAGGCTATTAATTTACTAAATTTTGGCATATGTCAGGAAGCCATTTTAAATTAGAATTGAAACAACAAATTTATAAGGCATATTTCAAAAGAAATCTTATTACACTTTAAAGATTACCTGCTTGAATATTCAGCTATTCAATAGCTGTTGTACTCAGGAATGTAAAAATCTGCTACACCTTAATAATTAAAAAGCAAGTTTGATCACTAGTGCAAGGGTGCTACATTTTTATGCTTCTTAAACTCACAGCTTTGCACTAAGTCATGCCTCTACCTCCCTGGAAAATGTTCCTCGTACACCAACATTATGGGTAATTTTCTCCATTCTGCTATGAACTTGACATTTTCTTCTTAGATAACCTCTGAGGTATTCAAATCACCCTTCTTTCAGGATTGATGCAACCCTTTTTATGTTTAAAAAACACCAAACAGTTTCAAATGACCATGAACTCATGATGATAGAACATCTTGTGCAAGAAACTCACTTCAGATTTCCAAAGAGAGATGATTGTCTTTGACATGGAAGTTTTGACTTGAGGGAAAAATGCCTTTGCACTGATCATTGGAATAAACATTGACAGGTGTTTGTATGTTAGTTGCCAATTCTGAAGACCAAAGATCACTCCCAATATTTAGTATGTCCTGAATTATGTATTATGAACACAAGTGGAGGAGAAATCTGAAATTTAAAATACTGCAAAGAGACATTCATTCAGTTGGTTTAAAACAGTATGTACCAGGCTTTTGATGACTTTTGAGGGTACTGTTGATCTCTGCTTTTATAAAGGTTTACCAGGCATATTATAAGGATCAGATGCAGGGTGAACTAAAATCAGAAACACAGTATTCATTCATTTAACTCTGGTACAGTAGAGCAAATTCAGGGTGACTCAAGGGACACAATGTCTTGTAAAACATATGTACTTAATATAAGGGTCATAAAACTTATTAAATTAAAAGCTAGGTTAAAAATAGGAAGAAAATTTATGCTGCTGTCTAAAATAGCAATAATTTCCCTTTGGCCTTTCCCTTTCCAAGTAATATGGGTTCTGGTCAGGAAGAAAAAAAAAGTCAACTTATAAAATCTTCATTTTGTAAGACCAAATGCAAATCTCTTTTAACTGTACCATGCATTTTAACAAGTGAGGGACATGGCTGAAAATAGAGGAGCAAGAAGATAGGATGTAAAACCTTGAAATGACTATAGATTTCAAGGATACCAGCATCATCGTACCTGAGCCCAAACAACAAAACACAGTATTTTAGAAAAGAATAGTTTAAGGGATATGAGGACAGTAAGAACAAAAACAAAAAACCTTGTTGGTATAAATGGTTAATGCACTTAACTGCTAACTACAAGGTTGAAGGTTCAAATCTACCCAGAGGCACCTTGAAAGAAAAACCTGGCAATCTACTTCTAAAAAAATCAGCCATTGCAAATCTTATGGAGCACAATTCTACTATGACCCTCATGGGGTTGCTGTGAGTTGGCATTGATTAGACAGCAACTGGTTGACTATTTTTCAAATAGTGGATCTGATTATGGGACAGCAGTAGAATGAATAGGGGAACGGAGTAAGGACAATCAGGACATAGCAGTGCCTCCCTAAACAAAACCTATTATCCTTGTTCAAGTCAAGCTCAGTTTGTGAAAAGCCTGTGGAAACTAGAAATGTAAAGCCAAGACTGACCTCCCAGTTGTGCCTCTCTCTGCTTCACACTGGCTACACTAGGATAGTGTTTTGGTTACCCAGGCCCAGCCAAGTTTACATGCAACCTAAACTATCACAGATAGAAACTACACCTTACCATGACAATCATCTTCCAGGGTTTGTGACTGAGGGTGGCCTCAACTTTTGAAGCATTTATATCCATTTTTAATCTACACAGGTAAAATATATTGAGTTTACTTGAATACATATCACCAACATGATGGCTACTTTACTAGTTTGTGCTCTTAGATATAGTGTCTTAGGATTTTGAAACAAAAATAAATATCTGTTTCCTTCTACTGTATTCACATAGGGGTTTGTTTGAAATTTTATCTTCATACAAAAGTCTTAAGGCTCTTAAGAGGGTGCTGCACTTTTCATTCATCTGTTTGTTTATAGACCTATTTCTGCCCTTTCCATGTACTTTCTTATTCCAAGGGGCTTAGCCTTGCAAAATACGTTGTTAGTGCAAAGAACATTTCCAACTGGCTTCCACACAGGTTTTACAAATGGAGACACTGGTTAAGGAGGAAGGGAGAGGCTGGGATATGACTCTCTGCTTTGCTTTGGAGGTGATTATGGCAATGGCTACATCTCCTCTGAGGTTCTATAATTAGAAACAGCTCTTTTTCCTTTTTCCCTTCCATTTAGTGGTGGTAATAAGGGTGGTACAGGACCAGGCAGTGTTGTACTTGGGATCACTAGGCATCAGAACAGATTTGAAGGCACCTAACAACAACAGTGGCCTGGAGTTGACTTGACAGCAATGGGTAGTGGCTTTCTGTGGTTGTTAAATTCTTGGTGGCCTTGCCATTCCCATTTGGCCTTTCAGTTCTTTGTAACTAGTTCTCTGGATTAAACCCTCTTGCTGAATTACCTGGTGGTGATACTATTTTCCTTACTATTGTTGTCAGCTTGCCATTGAGTCGGTCCCCAACTAATGATGACCCCATACATAACAGAACAAAATGCTGTCCTCCTGTGCCAGACCCATTGCGACCCATAGGGTTTTTGTGGGCAAAATTTCAGAAGTAGATCAGCAAGCCTTTCTTTCTAATCCATTTTAGTATGGAAGATCCACTGAAACCTGCACAGCATCATAGCAACAAGCAAACCTCCATTGACAGGTGGCTGTTCATGAGGTGCATTGGTTGGAATTGAAATTTTTATCTCCTACATGGAAGGTATGAATTCTAACACTAAACCACCACTAGACCCTGACTAGGAGCTCTGGTGGCATAGTGCCTAAGGCACTTGACTGCTAACCAGAAGGCTGGTGGTTCAAACCCATCAGCCACTCCTCAGAAGGAAGGTTGGGCAATCTACTTCCGTAGTGATACTGCCTCGGAAACCAAAGGAGGGGTCGCTATGAGTCGGGTCTGACTCAACGACACATAACAACAACAACAACAGACCCTGACTAGTACAGGGGCCAATTGCTTTTTATTTGTAAGTCATTGGTTCAAAAGGGATTCTTTTGAAGTCTTCTGGGGTCATTATTTCTTTGTTGGCCAATGGGTAGGCTGATGGGTTACAAAGATCACTTTAGCAAATACAAAAATCACTTTAGCATTCTTTTTGGTTTGTTGTTGTTGTTGTTATTTGCCGTTGAGTCGGCCCTGACTCATAGCGACCCCTCCTTGGGTTTCCGAGGCAGTATCACTACGGAAGTAGGATTGCCCAACCTTCCTTCCGAGGAGTGGCTGGTGGTTTTGAACCACCAGCCTTCTGGTTAGCAGTCAAGTGCCTTAAGCACTATGCTACCAGAGTAGAAGAAATAAAAATACTTTGGAAGGTGAAATGAAGAACTGTTCAAGGCTCTTATGGGGTGGATATTTTAGTGGTGTAAGAGTAAGCACGTGGAAAGGACCATTTTGACATGTTGTTAACTTTGGCTAATCCCCTTAAATTGGATAGCACTGAAAATGGACACCTTCCCAAAGTCCTTGGCAAAACTCTCCTAAAACTACATCACCCATCTAAAACCACAGCACCCATGTTTCTTTCTTTAAGTTCTGCAAATCACCTCTAACTAGCCTGGTAGTGTTAAAATAGTCTTATGTGAACTATGATGGAAAACACACACACGCACACACTGTTGTTGTTATATGCTATCAAGTCGGCCTCAACTCATAGCGACCCCTCCTTGGGTTGCTGAGGCAGTATCACTATGCAAGTAGATTGCCCAACCTTCCTTCCGAGGAGTGGCTGGTGGGTTTGAACCGCCAGCCTTCTGGTTAGCAGGCAAGTGCCTTAGGCACTATGCTACCAGAGCTCCTCCCACACACACTAGTGTACTTCAATCAATGAAGGAACTCAAAATCGTATGTCAGTGTCTCTCTTTTTTACCCCTTTTCCCCTACTTGGGCACATTCCCTAACAAAATTAAAAAGTTGGTGTCCATGATAAAACTTCATAGGCTGTTTCTATCTGAAATGCATTTGTCTGAAAGAGCTCTGCATGTCGAGGGGGGAACCCTAAAACCCCCAAACCTAACAGCTTTGCCATTCAAAATATCATCTTGAAGGTTGAGTTTGTAGAGACCTTGGGAATACAGCATGTGGAGACTTTTGTTCTGCTTCTCCAGTGACAGCCGGGTCTGGTCCAAACAGTACTGCCACTCACATTTTCAGTGAGTGGAATGGTGGGGCTGGAGGGGAATGTATCTTTTGCTTTCTGCTTCCATCCACCATTCCACCAACTCATACTGGCCTGAGCTGTGTTTTCATCAGGACCTTAGAAAGGCATAGAAAAGCCTGAAAATAGAGCACTCTTTTTAGTTTTTTTGAAGTATTTATTTTGAAGCCACCAATTTTATGAAATTTAAGCACATTGTTCATTGTCTTATTATAGATGAAATATTAGAGAAGTGGACTAATTATACACAATGCACTCAAGCCCAATTAAACTAACATCTGTGGCGAATGTAAGGATATTCTCTTTCACTAATAAGAAATAGTTTCTGAACAACAGAGAATAAAATCATTAAATTGGATATGCTGTAGAGATTATAAATATCCTATTAGCATATAAAATGAGGATTAACCTTATTTAATCACTGCATGCCAGATCATCAAAGTCATGGTGCACCTCCATAATGTTGCTGTATCTGTTCTGCAAAATAATAATAAAACACTCACAATTTATAAACATAGCTCACTCGATGTTATTCTCATGCACTACATTACACTGTTGGAGAGAGTCAAGTATTCCTTTAATTGCCTAACAAAATAGCAAAAATACTTTCATCTATTCATGGCTACATTATGGCTGATTCAGGTTTAAGTCTTCCCAGTGGCTTGAAAGGTGCACCTCCCTGGCTGGGCAAATTAGCGCACTTCAAAATAAATAAAATATACAATCCATTCCAGCTAGCACTACAAGTGACCTTTTGAAAATGTAAATTAAGTGATCGAAAACACTAGGGGTGTGTTCAAAATGAAAATGTATGTGCTTGAGACATAGTGCCCCATTTCTACAGCTATTAATTGGCAGACTGCGTATCCAGGGATATTTGTCTTTTAACCTGGCCACAGTACAATGCATTTGAAGACACTCATGACTATTGTTTTTATGATAAATAGCCAGGTCTGGGCAGAGCTACTTCTGTAGTTCACCACCAACAAGGGGGTTTTGGGTTATCCAAAGTCAAGTTATAGGTTATTAAATGCATCGATTATTTGTTGTCACAAGAAACCAATGGCAGCAAACTTGAAGGAGGTAAAAGACAGCAATGTCATGCATTATATTTAAGCAACTAGACTGTGGTCTTTCCCAGCTGAGGGACAGAAATCAGTAAACAACGATTGGTGATTCATCAGGAAGTATTTATTGGGATGGAGTAAAAAAACTCTCCTCAATCTTGCTTCGTCTCTCTTTCCTCTCCTTTTCTTTGCCCTTTCTTCTTTCCTTTTTCCCCTCTCTCTCTCCCCATCTCCTTTCTTTTTAGATTTCTTTCTCTCCTTGAAAAAGTTCTTGTTTATACTCCTTCCAAGATTTGAAGGCCATTTTCCTTTCATTCTTGTGAAAATCTTAAGGAGTCTGGAATATAAATATACTTAGAAATATTGATAGTTAATTATGGCTATTACTACTTCATGCACCTAATTTGGTGCATTTATTTTAAAAAGAAAGGTAACATATACACCTCTTCTATTTTTAGCAGAGCCCTTCCTCTTGGTGTACTAATTCTTATCTGAGAAAGCAAGGTCAGGTCAAGCTTCTGTGAAAACCCAGGTGGGACTGAAAAGGAACTGGACGGAACTGTCCTGAGGGGTACAGAGTGGTGTGTGCTGTCATGGGCCGGCCGGTGGGAAGGCACGGAGTCCGGGAATAGATGTTGGGGCAGAGAGCAGTGCCAGAAGTTGGGGGAGGGAGGGTTGTGGGAAAAACATTTCAAAAACCATGAAATAAAAAGGTATTAGCTCACGTTAGAAATGGTAGGTTTCAGGATGTCAGTATAAAGAAGATAAACTACATGTGCAAGACAATGTATATGGAACTTCCTTCTTGTCCTCGGGAGCAAAGCTGCCAGGTTAAAAAGGTTTTCTTTCAGTTCAAGCCCGGACAGCACTGATGTTTCTCTCCGGGGTCCTCAACATTTAGTCACTTTCACAATAAAAATAAAAAAGTATAATTGGACAATCTACTTCTGTAGAGATACCACCTCGGAAACCCAAGGAGGGGTCACTGTGTGTGTGTATGTATATATGTGTGTATACACACACACACACACACACATATATGTATATGTATGTGTGTGTGTGTATATATATATACACACACACATCCATTTTGAAAAATAAAGTATTTATGGTTGCTTTATTCTATGGTGACCACAATGTAATATAGATAAAGTGTTAATAATAGCTGTTTTGTCCTTTTGAGCAAGCTAACAATTAGTAGTGTCAGCTTTTATTTTTGTTCTCCTTAGTTCTCCAATTAAAAGATACTCTGCTTTTCAGGAGCCATTTTAACAATTCATTTGAAGTGCTGGGTGAATTAAAGAAAATTCTATTCCTTCAAATTTTAGATGAGATTGTGGATTCGCCATGCTGATATCACTTTAAAGAGATCCTATCATCTGTCTGTCTATCTATCTATATCTATCTGTCTGTCTGTCTATTTAGCTTGCTTGCAATTTAGCCTTGCCTCAGAATTGTTACATTATGGGTAAATGACTTGGTTGTGACACAGGATCATTTGACTTCAGAAAAGCAGTAGACAGTCTGGGGAGGGGGGTAGTCTTCACTGAGAGGATCAAAAGGGACATAAAGGCAAAAACTGACTTTCTCTGCAACAAAACTGGGGACCATGCCTCCAGTGTCCTTATTGTAATTCATTGCTTGTTTCTAGGCCCCATGATACAATTCTTCCATAACAGACAGAGGACTTTGTTAAATTGTAAATGAGTATTACTTCAAGCACTCTGTGGAAATATATTCTTCCCCTATAGCCCATACATTATTTCTGCTTAGTTATGGTGGCTCACATTTCCCGTAACTATCAGAGAGAACTTAATTCAACTCACACAACATCACTTTAAAATTGCGCAGCTCTCTTAATCAACCTTTGTATCAGCCACAAATGTGCAGTGTGACCTAATTTGAAAATGTCCTAAAGTGCTGACTCAAACTGTTAGTGAATAAAGGCCAGTTATTACCATTATGACACTAATGTGATGCAAAATAAAATTGAGTTGCATCAGCTGAACATTAGTTTGCAAAAATATTAGTGATTGAAGCCATTTTCTGTTCATATTTTATTTATACTTGTTATATATACATATACATATATATATACATATATTTATTTATTTTTTGCTTGTTCAAAACAGCCTTGTGACAAAAATCTTTAAGTGCCAAAGGAGGAAGCCGCATTTTTAATGCTGCAAAAGCCACTAGATTAAAGGTAGATACTAGGTATGTCATGATCTCCCCTCTGTAAAATGAAGACATATTATTGCTGAATTGGTAGGCTGTGTGTACACATACGAGCAATAACATATGAAAAAAGAGACCATTTTGCCCTGCACTTTAGTGACAGATTCCAAGATTTTTAACAGAGTACACATTACTACTTCCTACTTTCTAGCACTCACACATTTTCAGTGACTTTTGCCTTTTAGGGTAATAAGGATTTGGAATTTATTTCTTCTGTGGATCTTTTTTGTCACCTCTGCTCCATTCCTCAAAAAACACTTTCTTGAGATAGAAGTATTCTTAATGTATATTCGTCATTAATTACTTCTGAACATAAGAAAGTGGGATACAGAAATGGGAACTATTCAGTCATAACCCTGCTGATAATGCTTTATGAAATGCAACATAAATTATTTTTTTCTTGTACAGTTCAGATGGTTTTGGGAAAAACTTGAACAATTCATCTGCTTATTTAATACTGTGCTTCTTAACGCTATAATTGCTTTCAACTTTTAAACTGCTAAGTAATTCTGGAAAACAAATCAGCATGAGTCTTTCTTAAACTATGAGAGATTGTGCCAACGGCTAATCAGAAATTTCAGCCTGTATCCCATGTCGGGTCTTTGAAATTCTAAAAATTCTGAACTGAAAAATGACCCATTTCATGATCAAATACCTCTCATTTTATTTATTTAGTAATTCATAACAAGTGGAGTACATAAACAAGGGAGATAGGTTGCTCTTAAATTTTCAAGGGTAAGAAGTTGGGGATATCAAGACAATCTTTAACCTGCCTGCATCAGGTTGAGAGAACATAGGGCTACATAACATATCTCCACAAGTGATTGGGAGAAAACTCAGCTGACTTGACACTGCAAACTTAGTTCATTTGTTTTTTTAGAAAAGAAGGAAAACCTTACACTAAGAGGCGTGGAAATTTGCTCCTATGTGATGATTTTGTATTTCAGCCCATTTTACATGTGTGGTTTGGACTGCTTTTGTGACCTATGTTTTATTTCCACACTGAAACAATGTAGATTAAAAGAAAATAACTTTAAATAATTCAAAACAGTCTTGCCTAAACCAGCATTCAGAGTATAGTGCTTGCGTGAGTGCACACTCATAGGCACACTTTCAATGTACTTGGGGAAACAAGAACAACAACTAGGTTTGGCTGTTTTCCACTAAAATACAGGTTGTTCTTCTTCTTAGGCTGCAGGGGGAATATGGTCTGTGGGTGTGATTGCTGCAAGTAGATCGCCAGCTTTTTAACAGTTCATAATTCTTAAATGATAGGAGGATAGCAGCACCCTTCTGAGAAAAATCTTTCCTGTAGATTTTACTTTGTCCAGGCCAGGACAAATTGCGTGCTAAGTTGGAATATTTCTGAGATGTGAGACACCTCCATGACTGTCCTTGGAACACCGAGGAGTCGGCATCCCTCTTTGGATAAGGAGGGGGGACTGCCCCCTGCCCTCTTAATTGATGATTTACCGTGCTTTCCCCTGGGGCCACAACTGATGATCTGTAAGCTTGTTGAATTTTGAAGCAAATACTAAATACAATCAATATATAAAAAGAAAAAAGAAAAAAAAGAGAGAAAAAATACAATGAAAATTTATGACCTTAACATTCCTTCAGGGTCAAGCAATTTATCAAATTCTCTCACTTTCTGGTTTCAATTACACAGCTATTGTGGAAGGAACTTATTTTAGCAGGTTCATTTGCCTCAGTGGGGAATACAGGACTTTGGCCTAATGCTTCACCTTTAGTGCAGGCCATTTGAGCCTTAGAACAAATACCAATCATCACTCTTTGGGAAAAAAAGAATCTGCATCGGCGTGGCCTATTGGAATGGGGTTTCTGTCAAGGTAAACGGTTGTCGACAATGACTGTGGTAGAGTGGCGATAAATCCCATTTTATTGCTGAAAAATTCCAGCTTCTCTCCATGCCTGACAGCTCCCCACATTCTCATACCCATTTGGGCAATTTCTGTACTATGTCCATCTGGTTCTCATTACCTCTCAACCTGCCTGTGTCTGATCCAGAAAAAGTGCAGGTCAGAAACAGGGGAAAAGAAACTAAGGTGATGGACAAAACAGAAAGCAGGGGGTGGCCGATGGGGATGGGGGTGGAGGTGAGGGAATGACTAGGGGAGTGAGGATTCCAGTTTAGGCTCTGAGTGATCCATAGAAGGGACCATTTAAATATATTAAAGAATGGTAATGACAGAGTCTGAGCCAGGAAGCCAATGAAACCTTTATCTTTCAACTCAGGCCTTAAAAAGACACCTGTTTTAGGGTAGAGGAAAGGGAGAGATAGAACTTAGTAGGGTGAGGGGCTGGTGAGTGGGACATAGGGAAGGGATCTTTCAGGACACCGCAATCATCACAGGCACTACCAGCAGGACCATCTCAGAGCAGAGGGCCTTTTCTAGAAGAGCCTGGATCCTCAAGCTCACAGTTGGCAAGCTTCTAAGTATGGGATAAAACTCTGCTGGAGATTCCATTTTGGCTCCAAAATACACTTTTTTTTGAAGAAGGAAACTCTAGAGCTTCCAATATTATTCTCTCCATTCATTTTTCTAAGAAGATTGATATTAAAAAATGTCCTAATCAGTGCATTTAAGACTGGTTCATTCATGGAATGGCAGAACTAGGAATGAACCACTTGGGTACTCATAACACTACATATGATCGTTTTCAGAATTATTATGCATTTATGCCTTCACAAAGTTGGCCTCATTCTCGGAAGCTGAAATCCTTTTAATCATAATTACTTCTGATCTAAAATTACCCATGTGTCACCATAAGATGCCTCTCGGGGCCAAAAAAGAAATTAATATGATAAATATCTAATAATAGATATAAACAATGAACCCATTTAAATATTAACCTAAATTAGAGTAGGATGAAACAGTGTATCTATCTATGTATGTATTTATTACTATTTTGGTGTAGTGGATGAGGTCATTATAATGAATGCTAAAATAAAATTGTGGAAGGTATATTGTATTATAAATGATGAAGACCCGAGAACTTTAAAATAAAGATTAGCTCAGATGGATGGTAGTTATTTCACCACCTGTTCTCAAGTCACATTTTGTATGCAAATGTCTACAAACCAGGTAGGAATGTACAATCTTAAGTATGTTGGAGAACTGTGGCATTATAATGACGTGCAGACAAAATCTTTTGTGCTAGATAGGTTTGGACAGACAATATATCTTCATGCCTTCGGGATCCCAGGAGTACAGAGTGCATTCCAGGTCCTCGGATTTCACTTTTTTTGGTGGTCAGACCCAAGTGCTGCTGTAAATATTTGTTTTATACTGGTTGAATTCTAATATCAAAGTTATGTTACGTTTTAATCGACAAGCTGAGCCCATTAGGTAAGTAGTGATGGCTTCCAATATTCGACATTCAGTTTCCAAATTTTTGAACCACGTATGTGTGAAGGAAACTCTAGAAAATGTATCTGGAATTGTAGGTGAACTCCATATGGATATTTAGGTAGAGAAAGAGATTACTTATAACATTTTAATATAATACAAAACTGGATGAGTTTGCCTGAATGAAATGACAAATGATCCAAAAATGGATGTTTATTGTTCGGCAACTTTAAAATGAATATGCTGAATCAACAAATGTAGTTCTAAAACAGATACTTCCACATGCACACATTAAAAGGCATAAACCTTTGGCTAGTATCAAATGTCCATTCAAATGACCTTAATTTACGGCATCTCCAATTTGGAAAGTAATTTCAGATTCTTAGCCAGAAAGAAACTCTCTTGAACTTTACTTTCCTGGGCTGTATGTACATCAGAGAAACATGATCATTTAAATTCTAAAGGGTATTTGTTTGTTTTAATAGCAGAGCAGAGAATTAATGGCATGGGGGAGGGTGAAGTGACAACTTAACTTGACGCTTGATAGCTGTTTACTCATAAATGTGTTCCACAGTTTTCAGTGCCCTGTAAGAGAAGGGAAACTAAAGAACCTATGCATTCATATGGCTTTTAGGGAATTTAAGACACATGAAGTAAGCGCTTAGAAGGCTATTGAAGTACTTACAAAACAAATCATTTATATTTAAGTTTTGTATATGTAAAACCCCGAGTGCCTACAAAAAAGACTGAACCAACTTCTAGCTGTAAGAAGTATTTCAGCATCAAAATGGTTAATAGTATTATAGCTTCAAAAGAGCCTATTGGCTCACCCTCAAGGATGCCCTGCAGTTGTTGTTAAAGTCATCAGATGAAGCTAGCCTTCTCAGCTAGCCTTTAGATTTGTCTGCTAACAGTAAAAATACTATAATAAATCGGTAACATATGTTGCCAGGCAAGGAATAGTGACATAAATAAAGAGACTAGGAGACCCAATCCAAGTACAATGTGAAAAAAATTTAACTTTCAATCTATTTGTTGGCTAATTACCATTTGAAAAGTAATTTGAAAGTGTTACTGTTATTTGCTTATATTCGTCCTCATTTTTCTTTTTTTCTCTTCAGATTGCATTCTTACCCAAATACTCTTCGTGATTGCCTGTTTTGCGGCTTTGTGGTAAGTCCCAGTTTTCCACAACCTTAAAGAAAAAAAAAATGCATAACATAAAAGATGCCAAAAAGACTTATGTGTCCTGATCTGCTGGTTTTGTGAAATATACATGGGTTTGTGGGAGGTGGGGAGGATGATGAAATAAAGAGAAGAGGTTTGTTTCTGCAAGGACCAAGAGTGTGTGTAAGTGTGCATATGCAAACTAGGCTCCCGTCAGGAAAGCCACCTCTGGAATGGAAATGACAAAGCTTGGAACACATACAATCAATTATTTTCACTAGCATTTAAAATATAGAAAACAAAATCTGCTTTGGAAATTGACTGAATATTTTATTTAGCTTTTTTATTGAGACATCCTTTGAAAAATGGCATAATATAAATAGTTTTACAAAGCAACAATATAATCAATCTCTAAACTAGAATATAAATCAAGGATTTCATTAACTGCTGGTAGCCAGTTTAAATTGTAGTCTTGTCCATAATGTCTATCTATCTATGTATGTCCAAGTTATATTAAAAACCTTTAAATGGCTTTGTAATATCAGCTACATCTAGCTATTATAATAATTAATGGTACTGTTTTATAAATCAATACATGTATTCTTGATAAATTCATATCTAGTTAATGGTGTAATTTAAATAAAAAATTAATGTAATAAAGGACATACAGAAATGAGCAGGAAATCTTTAAAGGTTAAAAGGCAAATTTGTCTAAATTCATTTTTTAACCTGTTTTGTAAAAAGTTTATATAAAAAAATCAGCTGAAATTTACTTTATTTCTGAAAAACTGATTTTGCTATTTCTGTTGAGATCTAGTTTTGAATTTGTAAGATGCTTCCTTTTTTAACTATTAAATTTTAATTAAATACTTACAATTTGATGGTATATATTACTGCCATTATACTATTTTGCGATTATTGAATATTCTTGAGGAAAACAAAAAGAAAGGAAAAAAATAAAAAAAAACCCCTAAAAACCTTAAACCAGTCATTTATTTTTCAAAACAAATGAAACATAAATGCCTTGTAGTTTTTCTTTTAGGGGGCTTGGACTAAATTCACTGTTCTGAAAATCTCCAAAGCTTTGTACATATTTTATTTAAGGGGAAGAGGGACTGATTAGTTCAATGAATTTGCATGTGTAAGAGCCCAGTGTTTCTATTGCTTGTAGTGCATGAGCATCCCAGGCATTTTAGAAAAATAAAAGAAAAAGAAAAATGCGTCTAAGAGTGTGAAATGTATTTTAATGCTGCACATGGGTGGAAAAACATTCTACAAAAAGAAGAGTGTATTATTGTTCTAATTTAAATACACACACACACACAAATGCATGTTAAAGAATAACACAATTTAGAAAAACAACTGGATGTTGTATGTTATCAAATGCAATCTTAAATCTTTCCAAATAAAATTTCATTCAGTCTGTAGAGTATTTTACCAAAAAAAAAAAAAAAATCTTTCAGAATTATGCAGACCAGTCTGCCCTGCCATCCTTGCTGACATGGTGCAGAAATGTTACTTTAATCCACTGAGCTTTTTCTGACATTTTTCTTAACATTGCTGAGCCTTATTTAGAGCAGCAAAGGAGACGTGGCTGCTTCCTTTGACACTGATGGGTGTTTCAAAATGTTACAGGAGAGGAGGAAAAAAAGATTTGCTGCCAGTCACTTCATCAATAGAGCTACAGGAGCAATTACTATTTGTTAAAAGTTTACATTTCAAATGAAGCTAAATTTTAAAGAAAGCTCATCCTTTTAGGAGGACTGGTTCTTAGGGTGGGAGGAGAATGCACATTAGTGATTATATATTAAAGTGCACTCAAGTACTGGAACCATTTAAAATGTATTGTGTTTTTAGACGAAACCTGCAGCAAAACCATTCCTAAGAGGCTTAATTTAGGTTTTATAGGAGGAACATAAAAAAGACCAGGTTACAGCAACACGCTGAAATACGTGGTACATTTTAAATATCTTCATTTAAAAACGTATGTTTATTTTCCCTCCTGGGATCACTAACGTGTGTTTTGACAGAGAAAGTAAGGACATGCTGCATTCTTAAAAATTATCTGTTAAAAGGATCACATTCCAAGACAGGTCTGAGCATTTTTATTACTATAGATAACCTCTTAATTATGTCACTGCCTTCCACTTGTTAATCAGGGACATTCAACACAGTTGACCATGGAAAGGTAGCTTTTTTTTTTTTTAAAGAAAGAATGTATTATTATCAGTGATTAGAAACATATTTTTTCCTATCATATTATCCCATGTGTGATTTTAGCACAGTTAAAAACTTACTTCCCTGCTTTAAATATATGCCACCTCAGAAAAAATCAAGATGCCCAAAACAATGTTGTTAATTACTTCAAACTGTGTAGCCCATGAAACGCTTAAGTGATAGATAATTTTACTTTTCCTGTTTCTCTCCCCCCACTTCCGCCTCCCTCACCTCCCCCACAATTCCTATCTGAACCAATTTTAGGCTTCTTCGGCAGTCACCAGCATTTGAGATACTCTTTCGGAAAGCAAGGTGTAAGTGAAGTAAATAAAATCATGTTTCACTGTTGCTTTATCAACCCTCCTAGGTAGTTTTCCTGCCTGCCAGCCAACCTGCGCTGTTAAGACTCATAAAATTATGCAATAGTGACTTCTTTGGGGGTTCTCTAATCAGATAATGGCTGGCGTTTGGAGGGAAAGGCCCAAGGCAACGTTGATAGCACTTAACACTGTGGTTGGTCATTACTTGTCTGGTAGAGACCAATAAACAGCTGATTACTATCCTATAAGAAGCCAATATTTTACATTTATCCTATTTTTTTTCTCTCTCTCTTTTCTCTACAACTTCTTGCAACAGCCAGCGTTTGTCAAGAAGATCTATGAGGAATATCCTCCCAGGCACCTTAAAAATAAGAATTTTCCTAGCATGAAATGGTGCGTTTTGTGGAAAGGTGAGAATGATTTTGTTTTTGACAAAAGCAAAGCTTTGATTAGTTGAAAGTCCATTTTTTTCAGATGTGTCCCCACCCCCACCCCCGCAACACACACTATGACAGGTTCACGGGCTGCAACCAAGAGGTTTTAAAATGCAAATATTTATATTTGAGGTCTGGCAATAACCGGGCCATTTTGCTTCCTCTGAAAGCCCGTGATAATTGATGTTCCGTACCTGGAAATACGTTTCATTTATCTCTTTACACATGAAGATATTCTATAAATAAAAGGTAATTTATAGAAAGGAATGAGCCATTTGATATAATAATCCTGAATTCGACTATATAATTGTTTCAAGCTCTAAGAGTCCGAGCTAAACTTTTAAGGAAAACTTGATTAAAACAGGAAATTCGTGCATTTTGCCATACTTATTGAATTTGAATGCCTGGATGGGTCAAAAAAGAAGTGGCCTAAAAGGACGACAGGAGAAAAAGTGCAATTATTACATGTGTTTTAAACCAGGCCTGGTGAGGCAATGGTTAAAGCGCTCGGCTGCTAACCAAAGGTCAGTGGGAGGTTCGAACCTACCAGCTGCTCTGTGGGAGAAAGATGTTGCACTCTTTGGTAAAGATTTACAGCCTTGGAAACCTTATGGGGCAGTTCTATGGGGTTGTTACGAGTTGGAATTGACTCCACGGCAGTGTTTTTTTTTTAAATTCAACCACATATTTTGACTTCTTGTTACAATTTCACTGACTTTCCCTTTCTATATATATATATATATATATATGTGTGTGTGTATATATTTTTATTGACCAATGCAAATTGCAAAATAGCAATCTTTTTGAAGTCCCTTCCTTGCCTGGGATCCTCTTAGAAGGAATAGAGATACACCCATAGGACCTGGACCCTGATTTTACAAACTCATACAAAGCCAGGCAATTCCTGAGCCAAACAAACAAAGGGGGTGTAAGCAATTTCATTTATTTTGATAATCCTCCTCCTGCCTAGGAGCATTTTGCTGTCTTTGTCAAAGTGAATGACAACAATTTGGCCAACTCTCTCTGAGCTGCACTCAACAGTGACAGGCAAATTATCAGAGGCCCTGCACTTCTTATTATCAGAGGAGAAGCCATCAGGGGGACGCATGGAGGATACCTCTCCCTTGTCACTATTTGTCAGTGGGACAAGGGCCACTGCTATGGGTAGCTGACAGGTAATTTCAACAATAACAATTACTCCTATTACTGGTGTCATAAACAATTCGCCCAAGGCATGACAATAGCAAAGCTTTATAATTCAATGCCATATAAATAAATGCCAGCAGGTAACAAGTAATTTAGCTCCAATTAAGCTTTCACCCTGGCATTAATATTGTTATTGCAAGAAAACGGAAAATTGAAAAAATTCAGTATGTTAATGAATTAGGAAAGGTTCAGGGGCTAGACAAGAAAGGTTGAAAAAAGGAAACCAAAATTATTATGGTGTCATATTTGGTGACATCCTAGGGGCCAAACAACAGTATAATTACTTTAAGAGAAGAAGAGGAACCAGGAGGGCTTTAGACTTCAAATCTGGGAAAATCCACCTTTCTCCAATTTCTGAAGAATATAAGTAGAAATATGAGAATGTGTATACAATATAACATTTCACTGGCTGTTTTTTTCTTTTTTTTCCTTTCACCTGAAATATTTCAATTGAGGCAGAGGCATGAGTATCAAAGGAACATTTCTGTCTGTTTAAGAAAATCCCATCAGCACCTGCTTCCTTTATGTTAAGTCTGGCAATGAAACTGTCTTAATAACCCTATTGTTATCTATGGTGGAGGTGAAGCTGAGAGTCCCCTGTGCTCTCGACAGTCCACCTTTTGGAAGTGGAAGAGAGGATGCAGCCCCATCTCTCTATGTAAAAGTTCCTGATCAAACCAATTTGGAATTTTACTATTTGTCCAGTCAGACAATGCAGCATCACGGTGACAGCAGTAAAAGAATTTGAAAATCTCTAATTAGGAGAGCTGCAGAGCAATTAACGCATGTCAAATTTCACTTCATCAAGTGCCACTCTAATTTTCCCTCTAAAAATTAATGGATTTTTTTTTTTTCCTTTTGGTATGTGTGTGTGTCCCCTTAAGGCAATGTTGATTCAAATCTGCTCAAGATGCAGTGTTGCACAGCTAAGCATCTTCTTGATTACAATCCGCCACACTTCTAACTGCGCTCATTCTCACTGCCAGGGATACTTTGTCAACAGTCAAATTACACCATGCTGGTAACAATGCATAATGGTGTTCTTCCTCCTAGGGCCTTGTCAGGAGAGGGGGTTCATAAAAACAGGGTGTTTTCTTCTTAACTTTTTCTAAAGGAAGTTTGCACGACCAGGTCACTGATCAGGCCTTAATTATTAAATTAATTTTTTAATTTCAAGAAAAGGAGCAGAATGATGGAATATGAGAATTCCCCACTGGGAGTAAAAAAACAGAGGATGAATGAGGAATTGAGAATATCTGTGGCCAAAGTTTTGCTTAAACACTTTGTTTGAAGACATTTTCAAGAGCACTATTCTTGGTTAAATACCAGATTTTTTTTTCCTCTTTACTTATGAGCTATAAACATTGGAAGCCTCTCTTGAACAGACAGTATTTAGATTGTGAAAGAAGTTTGTTTAACTGTCATATTTGCCAGAATCCTCAAAACATCACAGGACGCAGAAGACAAATGACTTTTTTTTTTTTGAGGGGGGGAGAGTCAGGACTGTATATTCCAGATACATGTTGAATCACTTTAACTATTTTTTATCCTACTTGGTTGTTACAGATCAGTGGCCTGAGCACATGTGAGAGACACTGTTCACTGAGAAATTAAAGAAAGACACCTAGTGATTAAATGATCATTTTACTTTCAGTGTATTTAGAGTTTATTCAGAGTTCTAAAGAATATCTTTAAAATGATCACATCTGGAAAGGGGGAAATTAAACAAAATGTTAACTGTATCTTGCTTTCAGATTTTCAGGACATTTACATGGATGGACAGTCTAGATTTTCATATAAGTATATTTCTGGGCATATGTTTTCTTTAATCTTATTTTTTTCAATAAAAATCTAAACTCACAGAATGTATGCTTCATTTTTTACATTCACAGGTTGAATCCAGCTTTTCATTCATTGACAACTAACTCAAATATTTAAAACTTGGTCTTTTGAGGTTTGTATTTCCCGGTATTAAATCTCTTCCCTTCTTTCATGGCCCCACCCCAGCATGTTCTTAAGTGATCTATTTCAAACAAAAGAAAACGACATCCCCCTTTCAACTACCCAAATACTACATTCTCTCTCAACTGATTGGGGGCTTACTGGAAGTTCTGCAGTTAGATTCACACAAATTGAATTATTTTCTTTCTCCCCAAACATCATTCTCTGAACTTTATGAATAGAACAATACTGGGTTTAGGGTTTCATATGGCTTGTTTACAAATAAAGGTATTTTGATAAGACCAAGTTCTGCATACCTTTGAAAAACCAAACCCTGGAACAATCGCCTATGAAAACATTACGAAAAGATTGTAAAGGGAAATTTTATGGGAGCAAACTTGATTATATAATGCAATCCAGCAGTAATCAATTTTACCTTCAATATCTTGCTTTTGTTTTCAAAATGCTAAATAAACAATACATAATGCATCCCTCATCAGCCAAACCATGGAGGCTCTGTGCTCAAATAACAGGAAACATATTCAATTTTCCTAACAGAAGACAGTTCATTAAGCTGTGCCACATCAAATAAAACTTTAATTTCTCCAGCATCAGAGTCGCAATGAAAGCAATTGAAGAAGATGAGCCATATGGTACTTCTATCAGCAAACACATATTGCTCATTCCCCCAAAGTTTTCTAATTCTGCTCCCCAGACCTGTGTAATATAGATAATGTGCTCCGAGAGCAGCAACCATGAGCTATCTAGTGTACACTTCTAATACTGTATTTAATGGGAAATAATGAATCATAAAAGCCTGGAGAAGACGGCTTTTGCTAACCTAAATCTCAGCTGTAATTTCATTGTTCTGTGCCTAAGATGCTGTTTGCCCTTTCCAAACAACAGCAGTTGAACATAATTATGCTGCTTCAAACCTGGGCTTGAGAAAGCATCCTTAATATAACCAAGTTTCTATTAACTCCTAAAATTCTGAATTTCATAATGCACTGATACAGACATTGAGATAATGGACTGCGTGCCATTTTTAAATCCAAATAAGCATTTTCGTTTTTCTCCTCTTTGGTCAGAATGCTCATTGCTTTTATGTTCCTGCCTCCACCCCTGGCTTGTCCCCCCTCTCCCCTCCCCCCTCCCCCTATGCAATGCGAGTGGCATGATTAAAAATGAGGAGATTTTCTTGTTATTAGAAAATTTGACATTTGGCTGATGAAATGCACATAAAATGTGAATGCTACACAGTACTCAGAAGAAATGTCTCGTCTCCAATCCCAGCTATCAAGAGGAAATAATTTAGGTAAAGGAAAGATCTTTGTACATCTCTACTGAAGAATGCTCAGATTATATTATAAATGAAAGAGCCAAATATTACTGAACTTTTAGAGCGATAGGAATTTGATGTATGTGAAGAGTGTAGTGTTTCTTCTCTCACCTTAGCTGCCTTGATTATTCACCTAAACATAATACATGTGCTCAAACGCAGGAAGAAACACAGGAATTTATGTGTCCTGAGTCAAGCCGCCCTCTGGTAAGATCTTGGGACCAGAGCTTAATTCATTTTTAGAGAAAAATGTTTCTTTTTTTCCCTCAAATAGCTTTGTGATTTCAGCTTTTCCATTTTTAAAGCTCATCAAATCAATATTTTACCAACACAATGCTAATTTAAAACACCATCAAGTAACACGGCGGATACATATTGAAAACATATTTTAATGGTGTTGTTTGCTTTGGCATTGTATGAACCAAGGGTGATAAAATTAAAACGAGACTTTTAAAAGTTAGAGATTGCCTTTTTAAAGCTTATTAAAATCAGCATGTTCCATGCCTGTCTTCGAATTAGTTCTACACACTTGATTGCCCTCGTTAAAACTAGTTCGGGTTGCTCTATGATGGTTCAAACCCTTCCTCCAAGCTGATTCTTACTAGTTATTAACTTGAAATCTCTTTCTATAGAAATTAAAGAAAAAAAAAAAAAGTAGCCAGTGGAAAGAACAGTCACTAAAACGTAAAATAGTACAGTGGGATAGCAACATGAAACAAGGAAAAGACCAACAGGTAAAATAACTACAGTAACATCTGAAACATACTGAGGGGGAAAAAAAATCACAACAACAACAGCACAGAAGCAGTCCATTGATTATATTTCATGAATGCCTTAAAACAAATGTTTAAACAGTTTTCTGAAACAGTGTGGAAAACCTCTGCATGCTCCACTGGGTTGCAATGACAATGGTCTATTGCAATGTAAAACACGCTGGAGGATAAAAAGGTGCTTTTTGTTACCATTTTATCAAAGCTGTTCATCTTCGAGCTGCAGGCAGCATTTTGCTGGAATTGCAGATATTTCTCTGTCCAGGCTCCTTTGTTTGTGCATCTCATTTGCATATATTTATCTCCAGCTGAGGGTGCTTTCTGCTCATTAAGGCCTCCCCTCACATTATTTCATAAGCCAGCTGCTAAGAGGGATTTCACCTGTGGTGACTGAGAAAAGAGGGGTGAAAAACTAAATTCTTCATAAAAAGGAAATCTTCTGAGTCTCTTCCCCTATAAATGGGCACCATTTGTGTTAAACAGCCTCTTGTCATGATAGATGCCTCCAGAGGTCAGGGGTTAAAGTTGATTTGAAGGTCAGCAGTAAAACAACAGACAAACCAGACGCCAAACTGGTTCCTTAGCTGTCGGTGGGAGCTGTGGTACAACCAGGTCTTGAACCTTTTTCAACCTCTAATAAAACAGGGGATGAATCTGAAGTGGATCAACCAGGCCCCTGAGGAAGCAGCACAGAAAAACACAAATAATATCAATATCAGGCAGCCACGGGAAACAATGGGGCATTTCTCCTTGCTACATGCATGCTTCTATTGTTTCAAGGGCCGGGGAATTAATTCCACTTATTTATTTAAGGCGTGTCAACTCACTGCCTAAACCTGTTTCAGTGTCAAGATGAATAAAACTTTTATGGCTCATAAAATAGAGCCATTCATCTCAGTGTTCTTTGTGGTGCCTTTTTTTTTTTTTCTGGCATACTGAGCTAGGCCTCTGCTCCGAAATGGTTACATCTGAACCCACTGTTGCTATGATCCACACCATATTAGAGAAAAAAATTATTTCACTGGCAAATGGGTCTCAACAAAAATGACACAGGAAAGCATTTTAGCTACGATGTAATAGTCCCAAAAATTCTCCTAAATACTCCGCACACAGTTGCATCTGTTTTGAGCATGCAATATTTACAGAGCAGAAGTTTCATTATATTAGAGGAAAGAAAAGTTCATGAGAGAGAGAGCAGTACAAAAATTAGTTTTCTAGTATACTGTATATTTCCTTTGACTTTAGAAATGCAACCTTGTTAGGTTCGCTCTTTCCAGTTGATCAATTTTTTTTCCACAAAGTTTCACTATTATGTAGTCAGCTTGCCGTCATGTAATAAATGCCTTTCTTCGCTCTACTGTCCTGAATATTATATTTAATTTTAAGCATAAAATGGCAAATGGAAATGGAGAAGAAAATACATTATTCTGACTTTTTGTATTCTCAGTATTTTCAAAGTTCTATTATAGAATTAACTTTGCTTTTAATGATTTTATTAACAATATAATAATAATAATAAACAAGTTAACATCTCTAAGTGCCACACACAAAGTTAAAGCACATTCACTGAGTACGTTTGAATTATTAGTAATAATTCAAACCAAGACACACAAATTCATTTAGAATGGACTGTAATAATTCTCTTCATTATCCAGAACATATTCTTAGTAAAAATAAAAAGCTCCAATTAAACAATATCATCATTACAGTATATGCATTAACAGGTAACATCCTGGGATCACAATTGCTGTATATTAAAATGAACAAAAGGAAGTAATTTGATGATGCTTCCCAAGTTCTCAAATCAAGGCTTAAATCATACATCACAGCTCTTTGCTTTATAATGTAAATTGATTTTGGACAATTCACTTACTATGTTGCCCTAGTTGCTTATGCTTTTGAATTCTCTAAGGAATATTATAGACTTTATTTAGGATATTGGATTATTTGTGATCTAGTCAGTCGTCAAGCCAGGGTTTTTCTTCACAAACTCAAGGTTTTCCATCAAACATTATTTGAAGATGGTCCCAAGCAGTTATGCTTTCACATTTTGCCCAAAGATGTAGCCCTGGGAGGGACTGATTCAGTTTTTGGTGCCAAGTACTATTCAAGATTCAAAACCAAAACGAAAAACCAAACCCATTGCTATCAAGTCAATTCTGACTCATAGAGACACCCACTGAGTTTCCAAGGCTGTAAATCTTTATGGAAATAGATTATATCATCTTCCAGAAGAGCAGCAGGTGAGTTTGAACCACCAGTCTTCAATTCCCATTGAACAAGTGCATGGGCCTCATAAATACACTCAGTGATTTGCATAGAAGCAGCCATGTTTGAAAATGAAATTGGTTTCAAGTGGGGCATCAGGCCCTAAGAAAAATATTTTAATTCAAAATTGATTAGGTTTTGGTAATCTATAGCAATGTGGTGTCATTTAAGCATGGAATGGGAGCTTTTTCTTTCAATTACATTTTTTAAAAAATGCATGTAGTCTTGCTTCATACAAGGAGCTCAACTTGTGGTTAGAGAAGTTTTTTGACTTATTAAATATTGTTTATATCCTCATCCTTGTAGACTCTCTGTCTTTCCAAAGCATTTTATAGCTCCCTCTGTAACTGACTTATCAATTGTCTTAAGACCTTCCACATTAAATTTAACCCTACCCACCCCCAAACTCAGAACCTCCAAGCCACTAGACTAGAGCAAAAATATATAGTTACTCCCCCGAAGTCTGCACCCTCATCTCTTGTTTTTCTTTTACTCTAATCTAATCACTAATTCTTAAGCTTGGCCAAATAGCTAAAAATGTTAAGTGCTAGCAAAGCCTTCTACCTCCCCCTCATATCTGTCTCTGTTTATGGAACGGGTCCCGGTTTCCTCCTCTTCTCCTTCAGCCCGGGGTCTTCAGGTCAGAACACTGTAAATACACATAGCCCTGGCCCGACCCACATAAATCTGAGCAAAGGGCAGGCTTATATATTCAGATAAGTGTGGGTGGGGGCTGGGGCATGGAAGGAAAGAGAACCAGCAGAGTCTGAGGCACCACAGGCATGTTCAGAGGAAAAGAATTAAAAAGGCCAAGAATCCTTAGAGGAGGAGGAAAAGTGCTTTTGCCTTGAAACATCTCTCCTTATTTCTAAATGGTAAGGTTGGCACTGCTTCTTCATCTTCTCTTTTTTTTCCACATCGCTTATATTCACATCACAGCTCTGGTGGCGTAGTGCATAAGGCACTTGACTGTTAACCAGAAGGCTGGAGGTTCAAACCCACCAGCTACTCCTCGGAAAGAAGATTGGGCAATCTACTTCCATAGTGATACTGCCTTGGAAACACCCAAGGAGCGGTCTCTATGAGTTGGATCCAACTCGATGGCAATGAGAGAGAGAGAGAGAGAGAGAGAGAGAGAGAGAGAGAGACAGAGAGAAAGAGAGAGAGAGAGAGGGAGGGAGAGAGAGAGAGAGAGACCAAGCGTATTATCTTAGAGACAATTGAATTAAACCATACATTTCATTTATTTCAAACATCCTTTTTTCTTCTTAAGCATATTTGTGTTTTGACCTGTGTGTGTAATGTGAATCGGAGTCATTTTACCAGAAGGTCTTCTCTATTGTAATTTTTCAATCCAAGGCCTTTGACTAAATAACCATGTTGTTAGTCACCACATTGAATCCAAAGAAAAATATGTTCTGAAGGAGTTGGGAATGACAAAGTGATAAATAAATGGTTACATATCCTTCAGTCTTCAAGGTTTCTACTTTATTCCAGTGGTACCACTAGAGTTGCTGTCACCCCTCTTTCCCTACAATAGACCTCCTCCCATACCAGAGCATACAGAATCCTTAGTGAGGTTTATTCTCAATTTTAATCATAGGATGATATGTGAAAAATATAATTTTAAATTGCTTAAAGGTAATATTTCTTAGATTATGTGAATACTAACAACCAAAATTATTTTGTAAAATCTTTTGATGTTGAATTACCACATTATTAGTTACAACATTGCTAGTAACTGAGCAGATGCTTGTTTTTATTTTCTCTTTCTTTTCCTTTAGTTATTACTTCATCCTCAGAAAAGCTATTGATACAGGCTCACAAATACTAATTACCACAATATTGTAGCTAACACAGCAGAAAATTTGATAAAATCAGCAACTATAGAAACACCAGCAGCAACAAAAACAACAGTGGGTACTTGTAGCATGTGCAGACAAAACCACGTGATTTGAAGTGTTATTGAAATTGGGTAATAATGACAGCTCTGACCAGAGTGCATTGGAAGGTTCAGAAGTAAATTAGCATAGAGGTTCAGCCTTGTAGGTGTATTGTAGGCTTACAAAAAATGTTCTTGTTGTTAGGGATAATTTTTTTTTAAATAATACATTTCTGCTAAAAAATTGTACAAAAATCTTATACTCCCTCTGACAGTGCCACCCAGTGCAGTCCACACCCCCTGCATACTCTTCATGCTTTATTCCAAGTATTGTGTTGGATTTTTTAAATCTCAGAATTCTTTGTGACTACTGAAAGACCATCCTTCTTGGGGGATATGCCCAATGTGAACACAGATATCGTTCCAATGGAAAATCTTGATCAAAAGGACCGTTGGCCGAGAAAGCACATTCTATTACTCCTCTGCTCTGATTCTTCCTTAATTGCAATGAGCCAGCTACAAATGTGCCTTAGTTATTAAGACTAGAAAAATGCTGCACTTAATTTGTTTTCAATAAATATTTTATATCATATATATGTATATATAAGAAGCTCTGGTGGTATAATGCCTGAGGCATTTGACGGCTAACCAGAAGGTTGGTGGTTCAAACCCACCAGCCTCTCTGCAGAAGGAAGACTGGGCAATCTGCTTCTGTAAAGATTTACCACCTTGGAAACCAAGTGGGAGTTGCTATGAGTCTGAATCCACTCACTCTATGGCAGTGAGTTTTTATATGCATATATAAGGAATTTTATATGATTCTTCTGACTTATTCTTTTTTTTTTTGTTTTTTGAAATTACAGATATGTGTTGGTGTCAAAAATTTTTTTTTTTAGCTTTTTTTGTGATTTGGGTGAAATTTTTTTAAAATAAATTTTCTTGAAATATAGTTTATGTACGATGAAATACACAAAACTAAAGTGACAAGGGGAAATGCATTTTTTTTTTTTTTCGCAGTGTTTCCTCCCCTCCCCTCTCCCCCCTGGTAACCAACACAGTTTCCTTCCATATAGAAACCTTTCCTTGACCTTTTACAATAATGAACTAATACTACACTTGTCCTTGTGTGATTGATTTATTTCACTCAGCATAATGTCCTCCAAGTTCATCCATGTTATGTGTCGTCTTGCAGATTCTACATTATTCTTTAGTGTTGTATAGTATTTCACTGTGTGTATGTACCATAGTTTGGTTATCCATTCTTCTGTTGATGGACACCAAGGTTGTTTCCATCTTTTTGCTATTGTGAATAGTGCTGCGATAAACATGGGTGTGCATATATTTGTTCTTTTCCAGGCTGCTCTCACTTCTTTAGAATATATACCTAGTAATGGGATTGCTGGATCAAATGGTATTTCTAATTCCAACTTTTTAAGGAATCACCATACTTCTTTCCACAGTGGTGGTATCATTTGACAGTCCCACCAGCAGTGTATGAGAGTCCCAATCTCTCCACATCCTTGCTAGGGTTTGTTATTTTCTGTCTTGTTGAACTTTGCCATTAGTGCTGGGGTGAGATGGTATCTCATTGTTGTTTTGATTTGCATCTCTCTGATGGCTAATGATCATGAGCATTCTTCATGTATTTTCTGGCTGCTTGAATATCTTCTTTGGTGAAGTGTCTACTCATGTCTTCTGCCCATTTTTGAATTGGATTGTTAATCTTTTTGTTGTTGAGGTGTTGGAGTTTTCCATAAATTTTAGAAATAAATGATTTGGGTGAAATTTTACAAAGCAGATTCGTTTTACACTCAACAGTTAGTACACATTTTGTTTTGTGACACTGATTATATTCCCCACGGTATAGCAGCACTCCTCCCACTTCCTCCCTGTGGTTATAATCCCTATGTCTTTCTTGCCAATGCATTCCGCCTCCCTATATTTCTCCCTGTGCAAATGCTGCCCTTCTGATCTCCCATAGTTGATTGTTCTAAGAGTGCATCTCCTTGTTTTAGATGCTCAGTTTGTAGGCCTGTCTATTGTTTGGCTGAGTTAAGCCACCGGCGTGAGTTCAATTCCAGGCGCAAAGGGTGACTTGGGACTATAGTCTTGGGGGTTACACCAGTCTCCATCACATCAGTAAGCCTGTTTTTTTTTTTTTTTTTCCCCTTATGAGTCTGAGTTTTGTTTCACATTTTTTGCCCACTCTAATCAAGACCTCCAATTTGTGTCCCTTTCCGACTGGTTGGCATTGGTAGCTGGGCACAGTCTAGTTCTTCTGGTCTCGGGGTCATATATGCTGAGGTTCTCATGGCCTTTCAGTCCTTTGCATTGTTTCCATGCATCTTTGATTTTCTTTACTCTCCTTTGCTCCAGACAAGGAGGCACCAATGGTTGCATCTTAGATGGCCAATCTCAAGTTTTTAAGATCCCAGCCATTACTCACTGAAGTAGGATTTAGAACAATATTTTTGTGTACTATGTTGTGCCAATTGAGCTTGATGTCCCCCACAACCATGGTCCCTAGTCCACAGGCAAAGTGACTCCCTCCTTCATGGTGGTTAGTTGTGGCTAAGAAGTTATCCTAACTTTGCCTCTTGTTGGCTTTATGCTGCATCTGGACATCTTCATAGCACATACAAATAAATACATATATGGGAATATCATCTGCCAGACCTATGTATAGTCATGTCAGTTAAAAGGTCACTTACTTTTTAGGACAGCAAGAATTGAGTTAATTACTTCTTCTGTGTATGCTTCTGTTTGAGAACCTAATATGTTGTGTGGTAATTATATTCATTGCAGTTATTTGTCTACCACTAAGCAGTGAACTCTTGTGATCAGGGACTGTACCTTTTTCAACTTCAAATATCTTTCAACGTAATATCTCTTGTCCCAGGGTCTCATTTATAGTAGAATCACCTGCAATTTAAATTAGTATGTAAAATATAATTTCCTATTTCTGAAAAATGACTTAAAGCAAATGCCAATCAAATGCTAGTAACACTATTAATTTGTTGAATTAACTTGTTAGCTTAAGTTAAAGAGCCCTAGTTTCACAGCAGTTAAAACAGTTAAATGCTTGGCTGCTAACCAAAAGTTTGGCAGTTCAAATCAACCCGGCACTTCTGCAAAAGAAATACCTGGAAATCTGCTTCTGGAAAGATTACAGCTAAGATAACTCCATGGGATAGTTGTACACTGCCCCATGGGGTCACTATGACTCAGAATCTCCTTGACAACACCCCACAACAGCACCAGCCTAAAGTAATAAAGGCAGTGCATAAGGTCAAATAAAAAACAAAACAAAAAGTCACTGTCAAGTCAATTCTGACTCATGGCAACAGTGTGTGTGTCAGAGTAGGACTCTGCTCCATCTCATTTCCAACGGCTGATGTTTTGGAAGTTGATTGCCAGGCCTTTCTTTTGAGGCATCTCTGGGTAGACTTGAAACTCCAATCTTTTGGTTAGTAGGCAAGTGCACTAACTATTTACACCATCCAGTGAACCCACAAACGTTGAATGGTATTCCCCCAAAGTTCATGCCCACTATATTTGAAAATAGGGTTTTTGCAAATGTAGTTACTTAAGATGAGGTCATACTAGAGAAGAGTGAGTCCCAATCCAAAGACTGCCATTGTTGTGTTCCAACAGGTTGATTTTGACTCACAGCAACCCTATATGACTGAGAAGTACTGCCCCAAAAGGGTTTTCATGCTGTAAACTCTATGAGAGAAGATTTCAGGGTCTTTTCTCCCATGAAGCAGCTGCATGGTTTGTACAACTGACCTTTCAGTTAGCAGCTGAGCACCACCAGACTTATCCAATCCAAAGACTGATAACATTATAAGAAGAGAAAACAGAGACATAGGAGAATCTATGGTATGATGGAGGCAGAGATCAGAATGATGCAACTACAAAGTAAGGAAAACCAAGGGTTGTGGCAAACACCAGAAGCTGTGAAGATTCTCCCCTGGACCCTTCACAGAGAACATGACCCAGTCAACACTTTGGTGTTGGACTTATGGCCCCCAAGACTGTGATAAAATAAATTTCTGCCATTTTAAGCCACCCAGCTTGTGGTATTTTGTTATGGCAGCCCTAGGAAACTAATATAGGCAATAAACTTAAAACAAAGTCAAATAAAAAACTCAAGCACAGTGAAAAAAATTGGAAATGGATAATGGTAAAGTGGAGAAGGAATCATTCCCTGTAGAAGGATATCGTGCTTGATAAAGTATGTATGCTGAACAAATAATCTGAGAAGAGGGACTATATGAAGAAGAATGTGACATCAGGATTGAAGGAAAACGCATTAACAACCTGCGATATGCAGATGACACAACTTTGCTTGCTGAGAGTGAGGATGACTTGAAGAACTTAATGATGAAGATTAAAGACTAAAGTCTGCAGTATGGATTACACCTCAATAGAAAAAGAACAAAAATCCTCACAACTTGTCCAATGAACAGCTTCATGATGGATGGAGAAAAGATTGAAATTGTCAAGAACATCATATTACTTGGTTCTACAACCAACACCAATAGAAGCAGCAGTCAAGACATCAGACAACATATTGCATTCAGCAAATCTGCTGCAAAAGACCTCTTTTAAGTGATGAAGAGCAAGGATGTCTCCTTGAAGACTAAGGTACACCTAACCCAAGTCATGGTACTGTCAATCATCTCTTATGCATGTGAAAGCTGGACGATGAACAAAGAAGACCAAAGCAGAGTTGATGCTTTTGAGTTGTGGTGTTGGAGAAGAATTCTAGGAGTACCATGGTCTTCTAAAAGGACTAACAAATCTATCCTGGAAGAAGTGCAGCCAGAATGCTCCGTTGAAGTGAGAATGGCCAGACTTTGCCTCGCCTACTTTGGTCATGTTGTCAGAAGGAACTATTCCCTGGAGAAGGATATCATGCTTGGTAAAGTGGAGGGTCAAAGAAAAAGGGGAAGACCCTCAAGGAGATGGATTGACACAGTGGCTGCAATGATAGGCTCAGGTGTAGAAAAGATTGTGAGGCTGGCGCAGGACCAGGCAGTGTTTTGTTCTGCTGTTCATAGGGTCACTATAAGTCAGAGATGACTTGATGACACCTAATAACAACAACAATGGTGGAACAGTGTGATAAAGATAACTAATGTCATTGTACTGTACAAGTGAAGAATGTTGAAAAAGCAAATGATTAGTCTCATATATATTTGCCATAATGAAAACAAAGAAAAATAAAAAACCCTCAAGCACAATCAGTATTCTTCCTGTCTCCACAAGGAAGCTACCATGTTTTTTTTTTTTTTTTAGTATACATATATAGTGGGTATATATGTTACACTGCTCTGAGTTGAAGAAAATCTAAGAACAGAAATCCATTAGGGCATCAGTGAGGTCTTTATATTTGGAATGAAATTTCATTTTTCAGAAAAGGAGCCAGTGTTTCCATACCTGGCCTTACTCTTAGCATAATATTTCATGAGAGGAAGTGTATTAGGAGTTAAAAACAGGCTCTGGAGCCAGAATCCCTTACTTTAATCTTGGTGCTGTGTCTAACTGTTGAGAATAGTATTCTTGGAGCTTATTTTGCCATCTGAAGAAGCTCTGGTGGCATGGTGGTTAAAGAATTGAACTGGTAAAAAGTCAGCAATTCGAACCCACCAGCCACTCTGTGGAGAAAGGTGGGGCAGTCTGCTTCCATAAAGATTTACAGCTTTGGAAATCTTCTGAAGGCAGTTCTACTCTGTCCTGTAGGGTTTCTGTGAGTTGGAACTGACTCAGTGGCAGTGTATTTTTATGTCACCATCTGCAAACTGGGGAATTATAATGGCATCCATTTCAGAGAGCGGTTGTAAGAATCAAATGAGTTAATACATCTACAGCACTTAAATGAAAGGCTGATGTATAGTGGGTGCTCAATAAATGTGTCCTATTACTTGGTTGGTTTTTATAAGAGAAGCAAAACAAAACAAACTCACTGCCAGTGAGTTGATTCTGACTCATAGCGACCCCTCCTTGGGTTTCCAATGTGGTATCTCTATGGAAAGAGATTGTCCAATCTTCCTTTCGAGGAGTGGCTGGTGGGTTTGAACAACCAATCTTCTGGTTAGCAGTCAGATGCTTTAGGCACTACGTCACCAGAGCTCTTGTTTATAAGAGAGGCGCTTGGAATATTGACAGAAAGGTGAGAAGTATTTCATCATTAGAGAAGAGTGAGGAGAGATGGGGCAACCTTGAGAGGTTATGAGAGTCAGCCTATTCATACATGCAAACCCACGGCCATGAAATCGATTCCGACTGACCCATAGTGACCCTATAGGACAGGGTAAAACTGCTCCAAAGCATTTCCAAAGGTATAAATCTTTGTGGAAGCAGACTGCCCCATCTTTCTCCCACAGACTGGCTGGTGGGTTTGGACTGCCAACCTCTTGGTTAGCAGCAGAATGCTTTAACCACTACTCCACCAGAGGTCCTTCCATCTGTGCAATAATGAATTTATCCATGTCACATATCATTGCAGCACTTATGCAGTTTAATACTTTATTTTGTCATTTTACAAATGGAGATAAATCTAGGAAGGAATCCTAGTTTTAACAGATATTTGCAACCATTAGGCTCCAAACTAGTACTATACAGGCTCAAATCCCAGTTCCATGATGTGCTGGCTGTGTGACCTTAGGCAAGTTTTCAATTTTTGTGAGTTTAAGTTTTCTTGTTTGTCCAATGAAGGGAAAATAATAATGCTTACCTTGATGGGAAAATGATAATACTTACCATGTACTTTTTGTAAGAATTAAATGAAACAAAACAAAACAAAAACCCTATTGCCATAGCATACCATGGACTAACAGTGCTCTCTTTACTACTGGAAAGAGTCATGAGTGCCTTTAAATCTAACTGGCCTTGAGAATCAATTCAGAAAACTCATCCTTATGATTCTGTTCCTTTAGAGCCATTTTCTGTACCAGTTATCTTAGTCTGGGTTCTCTAGAGGAGCGAAACCAGTAAAGTGTATATATAAATATATAATATATAGAGACATTTACTTCAGGAAATGGCTCATGCCATTGTAGAGTCTGGCAAGTCCCAAACTCATGAGTCACATGGCAAGCTGAAGGCATCTGTAGGCTCATAGTGTTGTAGGAGGCTAGCACAGGCAAAATCTACAGGCCAAGTGGTAGGCTGAAGACTTTTGCAAGAACCAGAGTGATGAGAATCAAGTGATGAGAAAAGTACAGGGTGGTTGGAGAGAGAGAGAGAGAGAGAGAGAGAGAGAGAGTGCTTTGCCAGAACATCCATTTGTATATTGGAGACAGGCCACACCTCTAAGGAAACTCCCCTTTCAACTGATTGGCTGTTCACATCAGACCATAAAATGGAAGATGATTACACCCCATTACCCACCGCCATTGAGTGGATTCTGACCCATAGTGACCCTGCAGGACAGAGTAGAACTGTCCCAGAGTGTTTCCAAGGCTGTAAATCTCTCTGGAAGCAGACTGCCACATCTTTCTGCAGGTGTGGGTTCGAGCCACTGACCTTTAGTGTTTAACCACTGTGCCCTCAGGGCTCCTTAGCATATCTGATTGTTGTTATTAGGGCTGTTGAGTCAGCTCTGACTCATAGTGACCCTATGTACAACAGAAAGAAACACCGCCTGGTCCTGCACCATTCTCACAACCCTTGCTATGCTTGAGCCCATCATACCAGCCGCCATGTCAATCTATCTCTCACTGAGGGTCATCCTCTTTTTCGCTGACCCTCCAGCAAGCATGATATCCTTCTTTAGTGACTAGTCCCTTCTGACAACATGATCAAAGTACACAAAATCTGGCCATTCTCACTTTTAAGGAGCATTCTGGATGTACTACTTCCAAGACAGATTTGTTCTGGCAGTCCATGGTATTTTCAGTGTTTTTCACTAACACCATAATTCAAATGCATCAGTTCTTTTTCGGTCTTCCTTATTCATTGTCCAGCTCTGTAGACTAAAAAAAGAAATAAGATGAAAACTTGTATACTCATCATCCTAGGTTTAAGAAACAAAACACTGCCAGTTCCTCAGACAGACATCTCCTACATGCCTCTTGGAACACATCCAGTCTCTCCCCTCAGGAGGTAACTACTTTCCTGACTTTGGATCATTATATGCATATTTGGCTTTATATTTTAGTTCCTATAAATACACCTCTAAACAACATGCTATTTGGTTTTGCCTTTTATGAATATTATATAAATGCAATTGTAACATATTTTGTGTCTTGTTCCTTGTACTCAACAGATGAGATTGTATTGATGTGTGTAGTTCTAGTTCATTCAGTTTCTCAACTGTATGCCATTTTATTATATCAGTACCCTACCATTTATTTTGTCACTCTTTTCTATTGATGGGCATCTGGACTGTAATTCTCTCAATCTTTTTTTATGTGTGTTTGTGTGAGTACAAACACTGCTGCGTAGGACGTTCTTGTACAAGTGCCTTTGTGAACAAATGAAAGACCAAAAGACTTTCTTTAGGAAGTTAAACCTTCTAGACTGTCAGCTCCTTGAGGACAGTGGCTTACTGTAGTTTCTTCAGTCCTTAGGACATATTGTTAGTAGCAGTCTAGTCATGCTCCAACTCATGGCAACCCATGTACAACAGAGTGAAATGTTGCCCATTCCTGTGCCATCTTTACTACCATTGGTATGGTTGAGTTCATTGTTGTGGCTACTGTGTATTTTGAGTGCTTTCCAACCCTGTTGCTCATCTTCTAATACTACATCAGACAATATTCTGCTGTAATCCATGGAGTTTCAATGGCTAATTTTGGGAAGCAGATCACCAGGTCTTTCTTCCTCATGTCTTGGTCTGAAAGTTCTGCTGAAATCAATTTACCATGAATGACCCTGTTGATACTTTAAATACTGGTGGCATAGCTTCTAGCATCATAGCAACATGCAATCTACCACAGTATGACAAAAACACAGATGAGTAGTGGCCTTAAAGTGTAACAATTGCTTAATAAACACTTGTTGAATGACTAAATTGTATTTATCCATGTAAGAATTGTGTATGAATATAAAACTAAATTAAAACAAAGCTCTATACCAGTTGAGACTATTGGCAATTTGGAGTGCCAGTGTCCTGCTGCTCTTGTTGCAAGATGCTACTCACTGCCATCAAGTTGGATCCGACTTATAGCGACCCGTCCTTGGGTTTCTGAGGTGGTATCACTACAGGAGTAGATTGCCCACCAGCCTTCTGGTTAGCAGTCAAATGCCTTAGGCACTACTTTACCACCAGAGCTCCTCAATATGCTACTAGGGCAGGTTTAAGGTGAGTGTCCCAGGGCCTGTGCTGGGTGGAAGTTCAGGGAAGCTTTCTGAAAAGGTGTTTGGTCAATGGTAAGAATAAAAAAAAAAGTGAATATTGGTTTTCTGTACTCAAATGGGGCAAATAAGAAAAGGTAAGAAAATATCATGGTTTTCAAGTTTATTTGAACAATCTGATACAGAACCATATTTGCTTTTCAAACCAAGGAACTATTTTGTTTTATCACATACAAAAGTTGTGATCACAAATATTTCATGCAAAAGGAAAAAGACTCTACTGGTTATGGCAAGCACTGGAAATTTATAGTTTAGTGACTTTGAAAGATCTAATCATTCCAACAGCACGTTTTCAAGCATTATTTTATTAAGCACCCCATTTATAGGGAATCTTATAGCCAGAATTTATTGTTTGTTTAGATTTTTCTAATGCCCTCATCACTGAGGTCTCTGGTTGCATGTGTAGAAGATTAAGAGATACAATAAATTAGGAAGAAAAGACCAAGCAACACACACTAGATCCAAGCCAAACTAAATAAATATATCTATTTATATGTCTGGGAGTTTAACGAGAACAGAAACAAATTCTTACATACAAATTAAGTGAAAATTTCATAAGAAAGAGACTGCAGTCTTAATTTGATCCTAGTTTGCTCAATTTAAGCAATTATTTATAAGTCAGTTTCCATTATATATATATATATATATACACACACACACACACAATATTTATCTCCCACTTATACTTTTGAAAATAGAATGGACCACAAAAATGAATAACCAAGAAATTAAAAGTAAAATTTCCCAAGTGTGAAATAAGGACAAGTCATATGTTTTCCACTCAGAACAAATGATTTAAAGTCTGGATTGAACCTGGTATTAATAAAGTCAACAACAACAAAGTGCAGCTCAATGAAATTCCTCCTGGTGTTAGGTGAAAAAGCCAAATCCTCTGGGCTCAGTTTCTAGTTGTATGAGTGTGATGGTGGATGAATTGCTCAATCTCTTTCTGCCTCAGATTTCTCACTTGCAAAATGGGAACCATAATAGTATCCATCTTACAGGGTTCCTGTGAGAATCCTGTGATTTAAATACGTGTTAAGTTCTGAGAACAGTGACTGACACATAATAAGTGTTATATAAGTTTTAATTGTAATTATTATTAAACATTGTAACACAATACCTGCTTATTATTATGAATGTGCTCATCTTTTTTCTTAATAATAATAATAACAATCATAAAAACACGCTTCTCCTCTACAGCCTTACTCTTCCATGCTCATTCTTATCCTGAATTTCATTCTTTTTTCCCTCCTATACAAAAATGTTTTCCTTACTTGTCTGTTGACAAATCTGATCTCTTTGGACCTAACCCTTAAAAGGTAGAATGCTACAATATCTTACAGCTAGAAAATGGCTCAAGGTGCATTCCTTTGGACAATAGTGGTTTTATACTTCTTAACATTCTAGAATGAGCCAGAGCACTTGAATTTATCTGATATGTTTTCAAATTCTTTAGGAAAATAAGAGCAATATCTTATAATGCTTGTCTTTAAAAAAGAAACGTGCTGCCATTGAGTTGATTCCAACTCATAACGACCACCCTTGGGTTTCCAAGGCTGTAAATCTTTATGCAAATAGATTGCCTCATCTTTCTCCTGCAGAGCAGCTGGTGGGCTTGAACTGCGAACTTTCTCTTAGCAGCCAAATGTTGTACCCACTGGGCCACCAGAGCTCCTTCTTTTTAAAATAAACCTCTTTAAAAATTTTATCCAAAGTGTGGATGATTTAATACCTCATTTTGCCATTCTTTCAAAATAGAGATTAAAAGAAAAATTCTCTGTTGAGGATCCTTGTTTACATGACTGTGAATAAAGAAACTGAATGTGATTTTTCTTTGCTGGGATATCTGAAGTGAGAAAGCAGTTCTCCATTGCTCTAGCTCTTCACTCTGCCATCTCTACCATGGAGAATTCCTGCAGTGCACAGGGTCTCTAGCCACAGCAGGAGCCTGCACCCTGGCGCTCTGTCTCTTATCAGTCCCAGTTTCTTCAGTTCTTGAGCCTCTTGCCCATGTCAAGGCAGGACCTGGTACAGATGGCATTGTGAAGTCTCACTCAAGGATTAGGCTCATGATACAGTTTATTTATTTCACTGGGAGAGCATTGTAATCTTTCCCCCATATTGTAACATGTTTAAAAATCCAGCACTCAAAGGAAGAAATCTGTCAAGGAGTTTTTTGACTTGATTTATTTGCCTTCATTTATATGACTAGAAAGCATCTTCAAAAAGAATATTTTTGGTCAGTATTGGCAATAGTAATCTTTCTTTTTATTTTATTTATTTTTATCATGCTTTGGGTGCAAATTTACAAAGCAAATTTGTTTTACATTCATCAGTTCATGCACATTTGATTTCATGGCCTGATTACCATCCCCAGCCATAAAAAACTCTCTTCCCCTCCCTCCCGTGTGACTACCCCTTCCCTGTGCCTTTCTTAACTGTGCATTGCTGTCTGCCCAGCTTTCCATCTATGTGAATGCTGCCCCTCTGATTTGTCCAGTGGTAAATATCGTCTGATGTCCTGACTGCTGCTTCCCTTGGCGTCGATTGTAGAAACAAGCAATGTGAAGTCTTTGACAACTTCAATCTTTTCTCCATTTATTGTGATGCTGCTTATAGGTCCATTTGTGAGGATTTTTGTTTTCTTTATTTTGAGGTGTAATTAATACTGCAGACTGTATTCTTCAATCTTCATCAGTAAGTGGTTCAAGTCATCCTTACTTTCAGTGAGCAAAGTTGTGTTGTCTGCATATTGCAGATTATTAATGATTCTTCTGATGCCATGTTCTTCTTCATATAGTCCATCTTCTCAGATTATTTGCTCAGCATATAGATTGAATAAGTATGGTGCAATGATTCAACACTGACTCACTCCCTTCTTGATTTTAAACCGTGTGGTATATCCCCTTGCTCTTGTTCTGTTTGAACTACCCTTCCTGCCTCTTGGGGTGGGGATGGGCCTGTTGTCTCTTTCCCCTTACCTGGATCCTGAGGCTCTGTCTCATCCCTGGCTTTCCCCTGCTTCCTGCCTCTTGGGGTGAAAGAGAGTGGGGGTGGGTGGGTGGGAAAGCCAGCGATGAGACAGATCTGTGGAATCCAGGGATCCAGGTAAGGGGAGGGAGATGAATTACCAGTCTAATAATGATAGATTAAGAATTAAATTTCAGAGGTTCTGGCAAGATGGTGGACTAGGCAGAAAGACTGCACAGACCCTCTTCAACAAAGAAAAGGGACACCAATTAACACAGACATAGAAGATAATCTTAGACCTCTGAGCCTCGAAGGATAGGATATAGAAGTGGACTAAACCCCAACAAGCAGAAGAATTTGCGTGAAAATACCAAAAAAGGAGACAGACGAAGCTGTGGTCTGGCAGCAATCCTGAGCGAACTGATGGCACAGACAGTTTGGAGATTCCTGAGTGGTTGTAGGACCTAAGAATTAACCTACAAATCAGCCCTGCTAGCCAGAGACTGCACGGAGGACTGTGCACGTGGCTGGGGAATAAACGGAGAAGGTGAAGAGAAAGGTGGGCTGAACTGTGGACTTTTGCCGGTTCGGAGGTTGCCACCATTTTGAAGGTTTAGAAAGCAGCTTGACTATTTTGGATATTTAAAGAGACAGTGCTCTCGCTGATTCCTGGGGCTTAAGAACACGTTCTGCTTTCCAGCAACCCCAAGGACACTCGGGACCTGCAAGACTGAAAAGGTACAACATTCCTCTTGTTACTCTTATACCGCACACCCGCTTGGTGAACGGAGGTGCGGCCATCCCCCACTCCCACCTACCTTCTGGGCCCACAGGAACTCCATCACAGTCTGTGTGCTCAGAAGGAGCCTGGGTGCACTGCCCTGTCCTCCACAAATTTTTTTTTCTTTTTTCTGGTGATTAGTTTGCTTGTATTTGTCTGTTTTAAAACAACTAATATTATTAATACTTTTGTCCTTTTTATTATTATTCTTAATATCTGGTAGCATAGTGCCTACAGCACTTGACTGCTAACCAGGAGGCTGGCGGTTCATACCCACCAGCCACTTCTCAGAAGAAAGGTTGGGCAATCTACTTCTGTAATGATACTGCCTGAGAAACCCACGGAGGGGTCGCTATGAGTTGGGTCTGACTTGATGGCACATAACAACAACAACAACAACAATCTTCCCCTACCAGGTCCTAGTTTTCAGCATTTTTTCTTTTCCTTGTGCCTGGTTAAAATTTTTTATTTTTTTAATTTAAGGCTTTTTTTTCCCCCCTTTTTTCTTGTGATTAACTCCATTCCTTGTTTTTCTTTTTGCATTTTTCCTATTTTTTTCTTCATTTATTATTCTCCTTCCCTACTTTTTTTTTTTCTTAGTGCCCTATCCCCAGATATTGCAGGTTTTCTTGATTTTTCTTCTTTTTTTTCCCTTTTTTCTTTTTTTGGTTACTGTTCCTGTGTGATTACATGG
>NW_006921652.1:3143240-3150329 GCF_000298275.1 Orycteropus afer afer
TGACATGAGACAAAGTATATGTGAACTGCTGTATGGAAAGTGAATTTGCTCTGTAAATCTTCACCCAAATCACAATAATAAAAAAAAAGAATTAAATTTCAACTTTAACATGTATTGCTCTATTTTTCACATTCTTTATTCCTCTAAGTTTCTTTTAAAGTAGTCACTTTTTTATCACCAGCATATTAATATTATCGTATTCTTACTTTCTGTCAGTGGATTGAACAGTGTCCCCCCAAAATATATGTCAACTTGGCTAGTACATGAGTTCCAGGATTTTGTGGTTGCCCTTCATTTTGTGATCTGATGTAATTGTCCTATATGTTATAAATCTTAATGTCTGCCTGTGGTTAATGAGGCAGGATTCGGTTATGTTAAAGAGGATTAGGTTATGTTTGTTATGTTAACAAGATAAGATTAGGGTAGTATGCAACACTCTTACACAGGTCACAGCCCTGATCTTCTGTAAGGGGAGTTTCCCTGGGGTGTGGCTTGCATCATTTTTTTAATCTTATCAGAGATAAAAGGAGAGAGAAACAAGCAGAAGAGGGAACTCTTAACCACCTTTAGACTCAGGTTCCATGAGCTGAGAACCTCCCAGACCCAGGCCAATATTGATACCAATACACATGGAAATCACTAAGGAATGTTGGGCTCACAGATGATGAAAAGAGACAAAGACCTTTCCCTACAGCCAACAGAGAAAGCATTTCCCTAGAGCTGGTGTCCTGAATCTGGACTTTAAGTTTCTTAGACTGTGAGAGAATAAATTTCTGTCTTGTTATATTTTGTGGCATTTCTGTTACAGCAGCACTAGATAACTAAGACACTTGGTTATTCAATTATAAATTAAAATACATAACTCAGAGGATTTTTGACCAGAACTAAACAAGAAATGAAAACACAAATGAGAAGAATAACTTGATTTGTAAATAACATTTCTCTGAAATCAATTATCTTATTATCCTAGGAAACACAGTTAGAAGGAGAAATCTGTTAAATTAATCCAAAAGAATAAAAGAGTTATTGGAATATAAAAAAGTGCTACCTCTTTAAATGTTAATGAACACCAGCTTTGTCATTTCTAAAGAAGAGGTTTTTGCTTTTATTTTTCCTCTTCTAGTGAAAAATTTTACTGACTCCTGCCTGGCAAAGAAGCAATGGCTTGAGCCTGAGATTTGAGACCATATAAGTAGCTGATCTGGAAATTTCATGCCAATTGCATTCCCTTTCCCACAAACACAGTTCTATGCTCTCCCCTTTTCTTTTTTTTCTTTCTGCAGTACTTCCTCCTCTCCTCCTCTTTTCTTTTTGGATGAACATTCTTCCATCTTGCTAGCATAGATACAGCCACCAGGTCATGTCCAGCTGCTTTGCTATCTACTCTATGAAATACACTGTTTGTATCATCTAGCAGGGCCTGGGCAAGAACTGGGCAGAAAGTGTCTCTGGAAGGTAGTCGTTAGTTGCCATGGAATTGATTCTAACTCATAGGGACCCCATGTGACAAAATAGAACTGCTCCATAGGATTTTCTAGGCTGTAATCTTTACCAAGGAGGAGCCCTATTGGTGCACTGGTTAACTACTCAGCTGCTAACTGAAAGGTCAAAGGAAGGTTTGAACCCATAAGCTGCTCCAGGGGAGAAAGATGTGGCAGTCTGCTTCTAAAGATTACAGCCTTGGAGACCCTAGGGGGCAGTTTTGCTCTGTCCTATAGGTTTGCTCTGAGTCAGAATCAATTCAATGGCAATGAGTAACCACCAACCTTTCAGTTAGCAGCCAAGTGCTTAACCATGGAAGGCAGAGGCTGAGGGTATTAACAACTCTTGTTTTGATATTTCATGTTGAATACAATGCTAGCATAGCATTGAGATAACAGACATTATTTCTTTGGAAGGGACATTCAATATCATAGAATTGTAAACACCATGACTGATATAGCCAAAATCTCCTCAGATGTAGTTTGTAGCAACGTTTTTTGTCCATTAGTGCCACTCTAACAGAAAATATCACAAATGGGTGGCTTTAACAAACAGGAGTTTTATTCTCTTACAGTTTAGGAGGCTAGAAGTCTGAGTTCAAAATGTTAGCTCTAGGGGCTGGGTGAAAGCCTCTCAACTTTGGGCTTCAGCTCTGCCTCTTGTTCCTGGCCCACTGAAGCTGGAGGCTTTTCTTAACTCAAGCAGCTGCTGGCTGCGGAGGCTGACAAACCCAAGGTGGACAAAAAGTGGCACAGTCCCAAGATTACCAAACAACATAGCAGGTCACTATTTCGAGTCCAGATACAGATCGGCAGGAAACATGACAGGCTGTTGAATGAAGACTCGGCTACATGCAGGGTCCAAGCATGCCAAAAAGCTGCAGAGACCTTTCTCAAAGCTTCTTTTTCTATACTGGAAGTAGACCACATCCGTAAGGCAGCTACTCAGCTGCTCCAGTAGATTCCACCACAGAGTTGATTACCAGTCTCATCATGAGGATTAACTATATTCAGCTGCCCAGCCACACAAAACCAGGCTCAGCCAAGATGACACACAACTTAACAACCACAAGCACTGATCTTCAAAGTGTGGTCGCTGGACCAACAACATCAGCACCGCTTGGGAACTTGTCAGAAATGCAAACTCTCAGGCTTTGCCTAAGACTGCTGGGTCAGAATCTCTAGAGAAGGGGTCCAGCAATTTGTTTGAGAAGTTCTTCCAGGGATTCTGATGCTTGTTCAAATTTGAGAAATACCGTTTAAAGTATTTCAGCTTCTCACAAATCAGATACATGAACCTTGGGGTTCTCAACATAAGATGAAGTATACCATTTCATGGAGTATTTATTCAGTAAAAGAGGAAGCCTTTGGTTGTGTTGAAACATAGTTAATATGTGCTTGTTTGAGAGTATATGTATGTGTATGAGCATACATGTTTGGAGGTGAAGGGATGACTGGGAAGACCCTGCAGTGATCTCTGGGCTCCCGACTGCATTGACCTAGGGAGCAGGGGCCAAGGTCATTTCTCAGGACCATCTGCATCTGTCTGTGGACTTGTATTTCTCGAAAATCTTCACCCGAGACTCCAATGATTCAGAGCGCAAGGGCAACGCAGACTGGGCCTTGATACAGTGTGGCTTTGGCATCTCCAGGTATCAGGCAAGCTGGGTGGCCTGCCACTACCTTGCTGAGACTGGGGTACCCTGGGCTCTCCCAGTTAGGAAGGACTACACAGGGGTTAGACTTCTGAATATGAGTCCCAGACACACCTCTCCTGAGCTGAGTGACCTTGACCAAGCCCCATCCTCTCTGTGCCTTGTATAGTGAATCCCCAGGAACCACTCTAGGGAGGTGGGGAGTAACAATTTTGACTGTGGAGCCCTCCATCTCCTTCTCCCCAGCCCCTTCCCCTCCTGTTGTATACAGAGGACTTCAGCGTAAGAGATCCTTTAAAGAAGGACCCTTCCTTCTAGAAAAAGCCTTTACAGAGAAAAAGTGAGTGATTTCTAGGTTTCCTTCCAGCTCTATAAATCGAATCCTCTGACGTCCCACAGGCAGGCTTTGGCTTGGTGTCCTAACTTAGCAGCCCGGTGGTGACAGCTTTCATATAATGTTTCCAAGAGCTGGAGCCTTTCTCTGAAGATTTGTTTTCTGGTGGTGGGCTTAACAACTCAAAAATATTTTTTTCCTTAATTTATTTTTCTTTATAAAGAACAAACGCCCCCAAGTACAATTTGAACTCAGAGTATAAGACTCTCAAACATTACCGAAAGCTATAATTTGGAAATTCTTTTATCTATCCCAAGCTAATAGCAGTTTTGCATGTCTTTATATTGTTTTCATCTGTTTCCTTAGCTCCCTCCCCTTTGGTTATTGTCTTTGGAATGTGTGCGGCCTTTAATTTTAGTGCTGAATTTGGGATGTGGAAAAGATTACTCTTAATTATGTTCCTTATTTATTGAAACATAATCTATTTATACGGACCTTCTGTGGGACAGAAGCAGTGTGCTCTTTCGCACGACCATTGCAGGAAGGTTGCGGAGGTGAGGAGCTAAATTAAGTTGGCTCTGAATCTAAAGTAATCCAGGAATGATATATCCTTTTGTGTCTCCAGACCAACTTCTCAAATACTTTCCTCAACATGAAACATTCACCCCCTACTTGTAGCCAACTGGTTAGTGCTGTTTTTTCTATTCATTGAACTGGTCAGCCCCCTTCTAAAACAATCACCACAGAAAATTACTGTGATTTAAGCCTGTGGGAGGTGCCTAACAATGATTCCCCTTACAGCAGATGAATGCATATTGAATTGGGTTAAGTTGATGGGGCATTTTTCCTCCTCTTGGCCTCCTGATTAAAACCCTGTCTCTTAAACTACATCAGGTCAAACCACAGTCCAAATGACTTTGAAAAAGGATGTAATGCCAGTAAAAATAGAGAATAAAACCTTGGTCGAACTATTATCAAGGAGGGGGAAAAACAGTAAAATCTATCTCATCAAATTTCTCAGTTTGTCAAAAATATTATCAGCCTTGATTTCCTCCACATTTCTTTGTTCCTGCCTCAGAAATCCAAGGAGGAGTCGCTATGAGTCGGGTCCAACTCAAGGGCAGTGCGTTGCATTACACTGCATTGGTAATTTAGAAGGCCCAGCTTGAGCGATGTCATAGGGCCCAGACATCATGTGCTGCCTTTGATGAGAGCAGGACAAATTATGTGATTTGCAGGCCCAGAGCAAAATGAAAATGGGAGTCCTGTGTTCAAAAATTAAGGAGCTCTGGTAATGCAGTGGGAAAGTCACTTGGATGCTAACCAGAAAGCTGGTGGTTCAAATCTACCAGCTGCTCTACAGGAGGAAGATGAGGCAATCTACTTCCCTATGAGCTGGAATCCACTTGATAGTATGGCTTTGGTTTGGTTTTGTAGTGTTCAAAAGTGAAAAATTTCAGAAGTTTAACCCAAGTGCAGGGCCCTTCTAAAAGGACTACACAGGTCATAAACCCATGATCCCTTTTTCAAGGAGAGATCCCCATTCAGAATGGGGAAACACTCATTTCTTTTTTGCTCCTTGTTCTTCAGCCCCAACACCTGGTTTTGTCTCCAAGATCTGTATTCAACTTCTCCCAAGTCAATGAGCTGCCTCTCTCCTTTCCCCCTTTGACTCCACGTTTGAGACTATCTCTAAGCAATGTGTACGTTGTTTTATCAAGTAAGTACTTTTGCCACTGAGGCCTTAAAGGTCCGATGAAAGCCGTCAGGGAGGGACAAGGAAAGGCAGCCTCCTGCTTTCCATCAGGGCTGTCCTGTTTCTCCTGAGGTAATCAGTTTGCACATCCTGAACAACATTTCCAACTGTGGAGTTTTCTCTCCTATTGAGTCTGACAAAATCCTTTATAATTCTCTCTAAATGTTCCAGGGCTTTTTCAAATAATTTTTATCAGTGACTGCCAAATGCCTTAGATCTTTTTTCTCCTTGTCTTTACTGTAAATACTTCCCTTATTGTGGCTATACACTATTATGGCTATACATAGTAACAAAATCTCCACAGCTATCTGGTTCTCTTTATCCTTGTGTTCTCACAGAATTCCAAGTCACATGTTATTGGAGTTTATATCATTTTTTTCTTTTTTAATCAAGGTGATTTTTTTTTAAAAAGGAAACCCACTACTTCATCATAATCTTTTCTGTACAAAATTAACTGCCATCCCCCACCCCAATTGTATTATTAGTTTCTGACCATATTCACAGTTGATCTATTGATAACTTTACCAAAAATGGGAGGCATTTAGAAATTGCTGCCTCAAAACCAAAGTGTGGCATACTCTGCAAACTGGACATTGCTAGAGGAGAGTGGCAAGAGACTTTTACAGAATATTCTTGCTGATTATAGTCTTCACTAGGCAATGAGGTTCACAGACCTAAGCCAACAAATAGTTTATTTAAGTGAATTCATAAATCATGTGCAAGACTTAATATTCTACCAAGGAAAAATTGACAGTGCCTGGAAAGTGAAAATGAAATGTCAACCCTGGGCAGACCACTCCTCTGTATTCTGCTCAGAGTTAACACTTTTTTGGGGGGTATACTTGGAATCATCATTTCTATATGTGAGCACATCTTTCACTTGACATTAATTCCTCTTGATGACAGGGAGAGCGTGGAAGTGGCTGCAGTCCCAGGCAGGAGGAGAGTCAGAGACATGGGATCCACTTCTCTAATGCTTCCTTTTCTTTCTTTTTTTAAAGAACATATACATAATTTTAAGTGAAAAAGCAAACTTGCAGATTAATATGTATGATGTAACATTTGTAACCAAGAAGAATTATAGTGTTTGTGGATATATGTTGTTACTGTTAGCGACCAGCAATCAGCCCAGAGCTAATGAACGAAACACTGCCTGATTCTGTACATTCCGCATGAATGGTTGTGTATCCACCCACTGTGAACCAGCGTTTCCTTCTTCCCCTTTTTTATTGTTGTAAAAACATATATAAATTTGTGAATTCAACATTTTCCACGTGTACAATTCAGTGTCCAAAGCTTTCTTTGTCTAATAATTGCTGTGTGACTTTGGTCATATTACCAGACCTCTTAATTTCCACATTTGAAAAATGAAAATTGCATATGTGGTAATACAGCTGTTTTTGTAGTAGGGAGGTGAGTGATGTGAACTGAGGAAATATCGATAAGATCATTTAAAAATATTCCCAAGAGTAGTCTTCCTTCAAACATGATGTTTTTCCCTCTATATTTTCTTATCAGATTTCCCACTTTTTTTTGTTGCTGTCATTCTGAAGTACAAGATGATAGAATTCACAACTTTGAATACTTTGTCAATGTGTAAGCAAATTTGATCTTAGATTTTGAATCAATGGCCTATGGAAAAAGAGTCATTGAAAAGCCTCCAAGGGTGACTTCTTAGTCCATTAACTCTCTTTTGTGTTTCAATTCTTTTATAAGTATACCTAGTCATAAATAAACTATCAAGCATGACTCTAAATGCACAAAGAGCAGAAGAGAAACCAGATGATTGGGACCTTCTAAAACTTAAATTTTTATGTGCTTCCAAAGACTTCTCCAAAAGAGTCAAAAGAGAACCTACAGATT
>NW_006921652.1:3152294-3155312 GCF_000298275.1 Orycteropus afer afer
GCCAACAGGTTGTCTGTCAGCGGCCCCTTGGAAGACAAGCCTGGCAACCTGCTTCCAATAGGTCACAGCCTTGAAAACCCTGTGGAGCAATTGTACTCTGCACACATGGAGTCATGGTGAATCAAAATTGACTTGACAGCAACTAACAAGTCAGTACCTTGATTTTTTTTTCCCTTGTTGAGTGTGATTCTTTTCTTTCTTGAATTGTTCTGGGTGGGACCTTATGCTTAACTAAAAAAGCAAATTCTGAAGGAGTTGAGGCCATGAGATTTGTATGTGGATTATTTTCTCATTCCTAATAATTGTTATGTGACTTCTAACCTGATAGCAGGATTGTTCTTCCATGTTAGTAAACCAATAATGGAAGGAAATAGCCCTTCCTGCATTGCTATGGAAGGAGCTCTGGTGAAGTGGTAGTTAAGGCATTTGGCTGCTAACCAAAAGGTTGGTGGTTTGAATACACCAGCTGCTCTGCAGAAAAAAAATGAAGCAGTCTGCTTCCGTGAAGATTTAAAGCCTTGGAAATACTTTAGGGGTCACTATGAGTTGGAATCAACTCTGTGGCAGTGAGTTTGGTTTGTTTTCATTGCTATGGGAGTCCCTGAATGGTGCAAAAAGTTAACAAGCTTGGCCTCTAACAGAGATTAGAAGTTCAAGTCCACCCAGAGGAAACTTGAGACAATGGCCTCTGCATCTACTTCTGAAAAATTAGCCAATGAAAACCCTTTGAAGCACAATGGGGTCTCCAGGAAACAGAATTGACTCAATGGCAACTGATTACAGTCACAATGCTATACATCTGGTACATTTCACTCTTTTCCCATTCCTCGGCACCTCAGGTCCTTTCACACAGAGGGGAGCAGACCTCATTCTTTGAGACTTTCTGCTTTATTATGTCATGTCACCAAATACTTAAAAATGGGGCAGTTTCAGTTTGTTTCTCTAGAAAATAAATCTTTATGCAAAGCATCATAGTTTTTCATCCTTTCCATGTTACTCTAAATACATGTTCACTGGGTTTTCATGTTGTGTTGTTTCATAGGCTCATCAAATTATTTTTTACAAACTCTTTCCATGTCATAAGGACATACCCTATTCCTTCCTTAGAGTCTCTTTCTGAAGAAATTTCCAACTTATCAAAATTCTCAGTTTCTGGGGTTAAAGTTGTGTAGTGAAAAGGGCAGGATTTGAAGTTTTTAAATTCCACTTTTACCAACTTTCATAATTCATTAGCTGTAAAACATTAAACAATCCCTTGATTTCCCTCAGCCTCAGTTTACTTAGTTGTAAATATACTGTCCCACAGAAGCACTGTGAGTACTTGAGATAATACATGTCAAAGTTATTTTTGGATATATTTTTAACAGGTTGGTTGTTACTTCTGTGTGTTATTTTTAATTCTAATTTTTACTTTGGTAGATTTTCCACTTCATGTAAATTATACATAGTTTACTTGGAGTTTAATTATTGAGTCACAAAACTTATGTTTTCTTTCTTCTGACATGAATTGTTGAACCATACTCACGTTTTGACCTTTTTATACCCAAGGAGTTTAAAGTCAGAAGTAAAAGGAAAAATTATATGGAAGAGACTTAAGTACAGTTTTAAACCTAAAGTATGGTAATTAACACATCTGTTTGACTTAGAAACATCTGGGAAGGCAACTACATACTAATTCTGTTAAAAATGATTTATTTAAACTTTTGTGGAGGATTCAGGTGTGTGATTTTAATTGAACAATTAATTAATTGTTGGTGAGGGCCTTTCATTTATTCCTAGTAATTAGCATAATAAAACAGTGTAGTATAGATTATTGCAGAATAGAAAATGAATAAACATAACTGCAATTTTTGTTTTTATTAATTTTTATTCAGGAAGTATGTTAAACAATTTATTTTTGATGTTAACTAGATTTTCCCAACATATCTCTTTCCCTCCTTCCTTTTTTACCCTTCCTTTCTTTTTTCTTCCTTCCTAAGTTTATGTAAACAAAACAGAATAATAAGAACAATGTTATACGGAAGCAATTAATCTAAAAATATTCAAACTATAAAAGGATGAAAACAAGAAAATGGACAGGAATAGCTAATATATGTCTATAAATTAATTAGGTAAACAGGAAAAACGTTTGCTGATATTATATATGTGCATGTGTATATGTATGTACATTTGTATGTATATATATATATATATGGATTTATTTATTTATACACTATCTGGCACATGAATGCCCAGAGACACGTTACTTCATTCTGACATTTTGTTAATGGAAGTGTGAAAATTTGATTCTCTCAGTAATTATTATTATGGTTTTTAGACTAGTGATTTTCTTTTTGATTTTTATCAGACTTTGAATGAACCTGAATTTTCAATAATCAAATGTGAGTTTGTTATCTTTATAACTTTACCAGTGGTAAATGTACCAACATGAGTAGAGCTATGTGAAAATCAGACTTACTCATCTTCCAACATACCTGGAATGATGTCCTTAAGTCACTCTTTTGGTTGCAGAAGTCAAATGTTTCCAGTAAGATGCAAGCATGATCTCAGTAAAGAGTGTATCATGAAAACATTTTTACCCATTAATAATTTAATTTGAATAGGTATGCAGGAGCAAATGAGTGAGACTCAAATTCAGTAAGTGTAGGACTACAGTAGGCTAAGGAGGTCAGAAAACATCTTGCCAATCATAGCTAATTTCTTTACCATTGAGTTTTGGAGGGGGTACCTGTGTTAGACTGGGTTCTTTAGAGAAACAAAACCAGTAAAACTTACGTCCACAGATATACTGGAAGCAGGCCACACCCCTAGGGAAACTCCCTTTTAACAGATTGGCCTCTCAAAACATAGTCATCTGATCCCATCATGGGATCAACCACACCACAACAGCTCAAAACACACAGAATTGTTGTCCAGCCAAGTTGACACACAGCTCCAACTATCACAGTCCACCCCTTGTCAACTTGGCAGTTGTACACATCTTCTTAACCACATATAATCTCTAAATAAGGACAATTA
>NW_006921652.1:3160707-3161269 GCF_000298275.1 Orycteropus afer afer
TTTGGTTTACTATTTTTGTAGGTGGAGGCAGTTCTAATGGCTTCCACTTGGCTTTTCCTACCATAATAGCCCTTACTCCACTTTCAGGGACCCAATGTGGGAATTCTGCCACTTGCTCAGTATATCTATTCCAATTATGCATCCAGGCACTGGGGAAATCACTACAGGATGGGTTCGGGGACCCACTGGACCCACTGTGAGACGGACCTTAGCTAAGACGTCATTAATAACTTGACCTCCATATGCCCCCACTCTGACTGGTGGGCCACAATGATGCTTTGGGTCTCCTGGAATTATTGTCAATTCAGACCCAGTGTCCAGTAATCCCTGAAAATTCTGATTATTTCCTTTTCCCCAATGAACAGTCACTCTTATAAAAGGCCCTTTGGGGAAGGCTGGAAGAAAGATTGACGTTATAGATTTTGGGCAATGTAGTGGGGTCCTTCCTCAAGTCTGGGAATTGATTGAGAGGTAGTGATTCTGTCTTCTGGCAGTTCAATCTAGGTTGCTGTTCATGTGACCTAGAATTCTTCTGTCTATACAGATCAAGTAAATATTTAGT
>NW_006921652.1:3162959-3169827 GCF_000298275.1 Orycteropus afer afer
GAGACAGAGAGAGAGAGAGAGAGAGAGAGAAGGAGAGAGATTTATCTTTATCTTTGGAAAATTGCTCACACACTTATAGAAGCTGGCAAGTCCAAAGTTTCTGGATCAAATGTCAAGCTGGAGGGTTTTTCCACATCAAACTGGAGGCTTTTCCTGACTCTTGCAGCTGCAGGGGCTGAGGAGCTCAGAGCTGGCAGGCAGTACACCTGCTGTTGACTCCAATGAATGATGAATCCAAGATCTCTAGGCCAAATGGTATATTGTTCACTCACAGACAGTTGTAGGCAGCACAACAGAATCCTGATTCACAGAAGAATGTCTCCTCCCCCAGGATGTCCACAGATATACTGGAAGCAGGCCACACCCCTAGGGAAACTCCCTTTTAACAGATTGGCTGCTCAAAACATAGTCATCTGATCTTATCATGGGAACAACCACACCACAAGAGCTCAAACCACACAGAATTGTGGTCCACCCAAGTTGACACACAGATCCAGCTATCAGAGTACCTTAGGGACCCTTGAATCTATCTCTGTGGGTGGAAAGTTCTGACACTGCAAGGCACTAGAGACAAACCTTGCTCTTCACAGTATAGCTTGCCATTTACTATCAAGTTGATTCTCACTCATGGTGACTGCATGTGTGCAGAGTTTGAAAGCAGATCACAAGGTCTTCCTCCTGAGATGCCTCTGGATGGGTTCAAACCACCAACCTTTTTTTAGTAGTCAATTGCTTAATTGTTTGTGTCACCCAGGGACTCCAGTGTAGTTTGGGTTGATGGCAGACTGAATAAACACATTTATACGAGTAATAGCTGGAAGAAGTTAAATGATTTTGAGCAATAACTTGGTAACCATACAATTCTAGTTTCCTGACTGATCAGAGGAGTTACTGAAAATTTTTGAAGCTACTTTTCCCTCTGCCAAGTGTATATGGTAATGTCTGTTTTGTTGTATTGCTATGATGATTAAAGGTGTGATGCAATGAATTGCTTTTATGTGGCCTTTCTAGCCATGGTCTTGTAACATCCATTAAATGGCTGAATGGGACAATGCGAATAAGGTGTATAAAACCCTTGCAGGGGTTGAACAGTCTGCTAATTCAAATGAGGTACATGGAATTATTTTAGAGGATTGGTCAGCTCTTCCATTTTGCTAGGTTGAAAAAGAACTAAATCCAGAGGTTGAAGGAGTACCCCACTTCCATCAAGGGGAAGAGCTAGCAGTAGAGCACATCCTTTGGACCCAAGCTCCTTGCACTGAGAACCTCCTAGGCCCAGGAGACTGAGAGCCGTGACACTGGCCGTGGCAGCATTATGAGCAACAGGAAGGCTCAAGAAGGGTCCGGTGTCAGAGGCTGAGAAGAAACTGTTCTTATTAAAGAACTGTATCCTGAGCTGTTCCCGTTATTTCCAAGTTGATCTTGACCCCAAGTTGTAACCTGTTACTTCACTAATAAACCCCATAATCATGACTATGGTCTATGAGCTGTGTGTGGTCACTGCAACAAATCACTGAAACCAGCAGAGAAGTAGAGGGTGATGTGAGAGGGACAACTGGTGTCAGAACTGGTAAAAAGTTAGAAAGTGGAGGTATGTCTGACCTCTACCACATAGGAAACAGCTTTGAGCTGGTGTTGATCTTGATGATTCTCTCTCCTCCCCCTAAAGTTAGGTGAGGTCTAATTGACCATTGTTACAAAGGGGATAATTCTTATAAAGCACTTAGCACAGTAGCCATTATACTCATTAATCATTAAAACTATATATCTACATGAATATCTATAATTCTATTTAATTCTGTGTCTCTGAATATGACTTTGACTACATATCACAGAAAAACTTGATTCAAACATAACCACAAAGACTTAAACCAGAATGAGACCTATTGACTCAAGTAAATGGAAAGCAAAGTTAGGCAGGCCTCAAGGTTGATTTTTTGCAAGTAATTTAGTAATATCATCAATATTATGTTATATTTATAAAATTTAAAACAGTGAGTAGATCTACATGTGATGGAAATTCATTAAGTCATAAGTTTTGTAAAGAAAGCTAAGCTTAGAAGAAATGGAAGATTTCATAAAGAAATTAAAGATTTTTACCAACTTCTGCAGTCTAAAATTGATCAGATGTGCAATCAAGATAAATTTATAATTACTGGTGATTGGAATGAGAAAGATGGAAATAAAGCGGAAGGATCAGTAGTTGATAGAAATGACACTAGAGATTGTATGATAGAATTTTGCAAGACCAATTACTTATTCATTAAACAAAGCAAAACAAACAAACAAACAAACAAAATCCAACCTTTTTTAAACAATGACTATACATGTGGATCTCACCAGAAAGAATACACAGGATTCAAATTGACTATATCTATGGAAAGAGACCATAGAAAATCTCAATATTATCAGTCAGAACAAGGCCAGGGGCTATCTACAGAGCAGACTATCAATTTTTCATATGCAAGTTCAATTTGAAGCTGAAGAAAAAAAAAAATCCATGAGAGTCAAAGCACACTTGAGTATACCTCACCTGAGTTTAGAGACTATCTAGAATAAATTTGATGCACTGAACACTAATGACTGAAGACCGTGTGAATTGTGGGATGAAATCAATGACATCATAAGTGAAGAAAGCAAAGTCATTAAGAAGAAAGAAAAGACCAAACTGGATGTCTGAAGAGACTCTGAAACTTGCTCTTGAATATAGAAGAGCTAAAGTGAGAAGAAGAAATGAAATAAGAGCTGAATAGAAGATTTCAATGGTCAGTTAGAGAAGATAAAGTATTATAATGAAGCACGCAAAGAGTTGGAATTAGTTAGAAAACAAAAGGAAAGAACACACTTGGCATTTCTCAAGCTTAAGGAGCTAAAGAAAAATTTAAGCCTCTAGTTGCAATATTGAAGGCAAAATAATAAATGATGCAGGAAGTATCAAAAGAAGGTGGAAGTTTCTGTACCAAAAAGAATTGTTCAATGTTCAACCATTTCAGAAAGTAGTGTACGATCAAGAACTGATGGTACTAAAGGAAGAAGTCCAAGTTGCTCTGAAGACATTGGCAAAACCCCCCAAAATAAAAAAAACAAGGCTCCAGGAATTTGTTGTTTCAAAAAATGGGTACAATGCTATAAGTTCTCACTTGTTTATGCCAGAAAATTTGGAAGACAACTATCTGGCCAACCAGCTGGACTAGATCCATATAGATGCCTATTCCAAAGAAAGGTGGTCCAATGGAATATATAAATCATGAAGCTCTGGTAGCACAGTGCCTAAGGCATTTGACTGCTAACTGGAAGCTTGGTGGTTCAAACCCACCGGCCACTCCTCGGAAGGAAGATTGGGCGATCTACTACTATCTGTAGTGACATTGCTTCGGAAACCCAAGGAGGGGTCGCTATGAGTTGGATCTGACTCAATGGCAGTAAGTTTTGTTTGGTTTGGCTATAATTAATATCACATGCAAAGAAAATTATGTTGAAGATAATTCCAAAATTATTGCAGCAGTACACTGACAGGAACTGCCAGAAGTTCAAATGGGATTCAGAAGAGGACATGGAATAAAGGATGCCAGTGCTGATGTCAGGTGGGTCTTAGCTGAAAGCAGACAATATGCTTATGTTGTGTTGACTGTGCACAACATTCGATGTGTGGATCATGAAAAAAAATTGGATAATACTGTGAAGTACAGAAATTCCAGAACACTTACTTGTGCTCATGCAGAATCTGTACATAGACCAAAAGGCTGTCATTTGAACAGAGCAAGTGAACATTGGATGGTTAAAAATTAGGAAAGGTGTGTATCAGGATTGTATCCTTACACATTTATTCAGTCTGTGTGTTGAGCAAATAATCAGATAAACCTGATCATAAAAAAATGAACACAGCAGGAGGCAGAGAAAAGATGGTATCCTGCTAATATACTCTGCCCAATCACTCTACAACGGACACCTGGAAAAATGGAATGAAACATATACAAATAATGATCCTGGAATTCTGAGCTTCAAATGAGAGGACAGAGTGAGTTGAGAGTAATCTCAGAGTGAAGGTGCTCTCATAGTGTAGTGCCTAAGGCATTTGACTACTACTCAGAAGATTGGCGGTTCAAACCCACCAGCCACTCTGCAAAAGGAAGACTAGGCAATCTACTCCTGTAAAGATTTACTGCCTTGTTAACTCAAAGGAGGTCACTATGAGTCAGAATGGACTTGATTGCAGTGAGATTTTTTTTTTTTTTTAAATCTTGGAGCAAGGTCAGTGACTGAGAAGAGAAAAGAAGTTGGGTCCAGCTGAAGCATTGCCATTTCAAGCATAGAGGCATCAGATATGGATGAGGAGAAAACAACTGCATGGACCAAATGATGATAAAGACAGTGCAGACAGAGAAGTGCACTAGAAGTATAGACAACAAAGGTGAGTACTGTTACATATACAATATTGCACTATCAATAATAACAAGCACAAATCTACAGGTGGATATATAGGTAGAGAGGCAAGAAGATCAGGTATGGGTAGGTGAAAGGGAATACCATGACAGTACATAGGTTTGGTAGGTGATATTCCCATATATGTATTTGTATGTGTTATATCCATACACACATTATAGAACTAACAGAGGACAAAGTTAGGATAACTTCTTAGACACAAACAAATATATTAAGAGTGAGTTGCTGGGTCTATGGGCTCAAGATCATGTTTTCAGGGGACATCAAGCACAACTGATACAACATAGTACACAAAAACATTGTTTTATATCCTACTTTGGTAAGTAGTGACTGGGATCTTAAAAGTTTGCAAGTGGCCATCTGAGATAAAATATTGATCTCTCCTTGTCTGGAGTGAAAAAGAGTGAAGAAAATCAATGACATGTGGAAACAATTAGTCTAAGGGACCAATGGACCATAGGAACCTCAGCCTACATGACCCTGAGACTAGAAGAACTAGATGATACTTGGCTATCACTGCCAACCACTTGGAAAAGGATCAAAATTGGAGATCCTGGATAGAGTGGGCAAAAATGTGGAACAAAATTCAAACATCAAAAAGACCAGGATAAATGGTTAGATAGAGACTGGTGAAATTCCTGAGACTATGGCCCCCAGTGACTCTTCAGGGCTGGACTTGGACTCACTCCCATGACTTATTTCTTAGCCAAAGAATAGACAGGCTTACGAGTAGAACAACTACACCAGCAAGATACATTCCTAAGAACAATCAAATTTGCACGGGGAGAAAGCTAGACAGGCAGGAATGCATAGGTAAGAAGCACACAGGAAAGGGATAACTACATGGAGGAGGTGGGAGGAGAGTTGTTACATTGTGAGGATTATAATCAGTGTCATGAAACAAAATGTGTATTAACTGTTGAATGTAAAATGAATCTACTTTGTAAAATTGCACCTAAATCACAATAAAAAAGTTAAAAATGAAAAAAGCCACAGTGTAGACAGAGTGGAAGAAATCCAAGGTAAGCAGAAGACATATGGGAGCTGGGAGAGGAATGTGCAGGGAAACAGGACAGCCTTACAGTGGCACAGGCAGCCAGGTAATGAGGAGGGAGCCAGAGAAAGGGGATGAAATAACTCACCACTAATAAACACTAGTTACTTTGGCTGAGGACTTATGTGAGGGGAAAAGCTTGTGTTGGGGTGGTTGGAGGAACTAGGCTCACAAGATGGACTGTCACTTGATTATAGTTGGGCAAGAGCTGGATGAACAGCCCTGTGCACCTAGAAAAGCACTAGACCCACAACAGTGAATGGGAACTGGAACATTCTCTGCTCTAACAAACACAAACCTCCAGGAGCCTAGGGGTAAGTACTCTTCTCACCCCCTCACCTTCCTGGATCCCTAGCCACCTCCACAGCCCAGCCACCCCCAACAACTCCCCTCTCCCAGACAGAGCCAGAGGCTGAGGCTGCCCTGGGTGTCTGAGACACTGACAGATCTTTTTCACCTTGAATGCAAGAGGCACAGTTAGTAGCCTCTTCTCTCAGAGGCCTCACTCACACCAGGCGCCACCCACCTCTGCAGGGAGAAAGGCCTGTATTGGAATGGTGGGAGAAGCTAGACTCAGTGCAGCATTTCACTTGAGTCTGGCATAGAGCTGGATAAATGGCTGCATGAGTCCTTCAGGGTGCCAGACCCACGCCAGTGAATAGTGACTGGAGAGCTATATTCTCTGTTCCAACAAGGACAGCTTCCTTGCAACTAGGGGTGAAACCTCTTGCCGCTCCCACTAAGTCAGTGGCTAGGGAAGTCCTGCCTAGATCCTCTGGCACCCTCCTCTGCAGCCTAGCCACCCTCTGCAACCTACTGCAAACAGACAAGACTCAAGGACTGCAGTTCTCCCTTCCTGTGCTTGCGTCTCTGGCTTATCTTTCTCACTTTGAACACAAGAGGCTTACTCCTGAAGCCTACTCTCTTAGAGGTGTCCACTCATGCCAGGCTCCTTTCACCTCCATGGGCACATGCCCTAGATAAGCAGTTTGTGCCACAACCGCTTGCTCCCAGGGCTGCTAGCTGACCCAAACTACAACAGTCCTTCCTCCTCAGCTTCCTTATTTCCCCCACTTGTCTCCTTTTCTTTTTTCCCCCAACTTTTCTTCTTTTTTATTTGTTCATTCCTTCTTCTTCTGTCATTTTACTAATCTTTCTTCTCATCCATCTTCCTTTTCTCTTTCTTTATTTTTTATGTTTTATTTTTATTCTCTTTGTATGCCCCCTCCCCACTTTCTTGCCCCATCCAATGGAAAAAGGTCATTAACTCTCTACTAGTAAGCCATATTTACTGCACTGACCACCTCACTCAATGGACAAGCACTACTACCTGTTAGGCCAAAGCAAACCCAAGCCACCAACATTTCAGTT
>NW_006921652.1:3170133-3195712 GCF_000298275.1 Orycteropus afer afer
GACCCGTAAACCTCCCCCAGAAACTCAGAATAAAAACTTCTCTTTAACCTCACTTTTGTGTGTCCTCTTCTCCTTACTGTGGCCTTACACTACCCCCTGCAGCACTGGATGAATAAGAGGCAGTGAGCAACACCTGCCTTTCCCGACTACAGCTCCTTTTCATGACAAACATACCTGAACCAACACTCCCACCAGTCATTCTACCAACCCAGAGATAGCTGGAGAGTGCCCCAGAACTGCCATGCTAACAACAAAGACGCACCCAAATCACAATAAAAAGTTTAAAAAACAAAACAAAACAAAAACATAAAACATAATGCAGAACCTGGATCGGAGGAAGACTCATTAACAACCTGCAGTATGCACAGGACATAACATTGCTTGCTGAATGCGAAGAGGACTTTAAGCGTTCACTGATGAACATCAAAGACTACAGCCTTCGGTATGGATTACACCTCAACATAAGAGAAACAAAATTCCTCACAACTGGACCAATAAGCAACATCAGGATAAAAGGAGAAAAGATGGAAGTTGTCAAGGACCCATTTCATTTGGATCCATAGTCAATGCTCACAGAAGCAGCAATCAAGAAATCAAATGACATATTGCATTGGGCCAATCTGTTTTAAAAGACCTTTTAAAGTGTTAACATGCAAAGAAGTCACTTTGTGGACTAAGATCCATCTGACCTAAATCATAGTATTTTCAATCATCTTATATGCATGTGAGGGCTGGACAATGAATAAGTAAGATCAAAGAATTGATGCATTTGAATTATGGTGTTGGCTAAGAAAATTGACTATACCATGGGTTGCCAGAAGAATGAAACAATCTGCCTTGGAAGAAGTACAGCCAGAATCCTCCTTAGAAATGAGGATGGTGAAACTTTTTCATGTACTTTGTACATGTTATCCTGGTAAATAATATCCTCATGAAACAGTCCCTAGAGAATGATGTCCTGCTTGGTCAGTGAAAGAGAGAAACATCGTCAATGCAATGAACTCACACAGTGGCTTCAACAACAGGCTCAAACATTGCAAAGATTGTGAGGATGGCACAGGAACAGGTAGTATTTCAATGTGTTGTACTTACAGTCACTGTGAGTCAAAACAGACTCAACAGCACCTACCAACAACAAAATTTTCATGTATATGTGTGTCAGTGTGTGTGTAAATAGATTGTTGTTGTTATGTGCCGTTGAGTCGGACTCGACTCATAGTGACCCCTCCTTGGGTTTCTGAGGCAGTATCACTATGGAAGTAGATTGCCCAACCTTCCTTCTGAGGAGTGGCTGCTGGGTTTGAACCGCCAACCTTATGATTAGCAGTCAAGTGCCTTAGGCACTACGCTACCAGAGCTCCTGTGTAAATAGATATATACCCTTAAATATCTTTAAAAATCTTCAAAAAACTATACACAGTTGCTTTGGGGAGGAAAATTGGGGATGTATTTGAAACAAAGACTTACTTTTTACAGTATATTTTTTTTAAACAAATTGATTTTTTAAAACCATTATATATACTTAATTTTCACTTAGAAATTATATTTAAAATAAAAAGGACATAGTCTTTTTGGTTTCATAACTTGAATATCAATTCAAGGTCTGTTATTTTTCAACGTTTTGATCCTAGGCAAGGCATTTCATTTTTCTGAGCCTTAGTTTCCTCATCTATAAAATGAAGACAGTGCCATATATCACAGAACATTTTTATACAGGTTAACTGAGAAGAGGTCTCTCAAAGCACTTTCTAAGCTCTCAAGGGCCCTACCTTTGCTAATGATTGCTCTGCTGCATTTTTCTTAATGACCATCCTCCCCCAGCCCACTTTGCATACACTTCAGGGATGATGCCTTGGTTATTAAAGCATAAATAATCTCTATAGAATTTCTCTCCATCCAGCACTGAGAAGAGAGGCTGAGGAATTCAAGAAGATTGAAGCTGGAATCTACCAGCCTGTTTCCACAATTTGATGAGCATTTTAATGATGTACATCTGAAATCGGTTTTCCTGGATCTTAAACACTATGGAATTGGGATCCAAAAATCCTTACTGCATCTTCACCTGCCTAGAAAAGATGGAATAGTCTAATTCTACTTCATTTATTTGCTCAACCAATCGTTATTGAGCTGCATTCTCAAGGCACTCCACTTGCTCTCTGGAGTTTACAGTAGAGCAGATTTAGCAAATATTTATTGTGCACAGTCATCAGCATTTATTTTAAACAAAGGATGGTGGTGAACAAAACACTTTATATCCACTAATTCTTATAGCTACAATTACAATGATACCTTGTGAGCACCAATTTCTAGTTATTCATTGTTAACATAAAAAGCAAAGTACCTGCTTGTCCAGAGTTTACATACACTCATCCTGACCCTATTTTCAAAACATTGATTGTCAGAATAGGAGCCAGGCATGTGGGTTTTCTAACGGTTTCCTCATGCCTTCTATCCTGACTCCAGGGGTTGGATCGTTGGCATCCCCAGGTATCTGCAGAGGACTATGAAAGTGAATGGGGGAAGTAAAAGTAGAGATCCCTAGCATCAAGAAACACCTCTTTTTTTCCTTTTTCTTTCTTTCTTTTTTTAGGACTCAGTCTTATTAATGAGAACTCGAGAGGAACAATAGATTCCAAACCAACGTTGGATTTTCTTTAATAAAAAGACCATAATCCATTTACAGCAACTTCCTGTCCTCTTCAGTCCTTCCCCACTCATTCTTCCCACCAAACTATTCTACTCGCCACATAACTCCACTATTGTTGTTGTTGTTATTAAGTGCCTTTGAGTTGTCTCTGACTCAAGGGGGGACAAGCGACCCCTCCTTGGGTTTCTCAGGCAGTATTATACAGAAGTAGATTGCCCAATCTTTCCTCTGAGGAGTGGCTGGTGAGTATGAACCACCAGCCTTCTGGTTAGCAGTCAAATGCTTTAGGCACTATGCCACCAGAGCTCCTAACTACACTATTAGAGAGCTTGAATTAAAATAATTCAGGTCTGTAAAAGAAACCTCTTGTTAGAACACAGACATCATTGACAATTAGCCGGGACTCCAAGGAGAAAAAAGGGAGGCCCAGGCAAGGTAAATGCATTGGAGTTTATATAGCATGTGATGTGTTTTGAAGTTCTCCCCAAGGAGAAAGGCCTCTTTCCTACTTCAAAAGCCATTTTCATATTTTTAAAATTACTAGAAATTATGGGCTAAACCCCCTTCACACGTAATTTATTTCACTCAATATCTCATATTTTGTGATAACATGCAAATACCATATGTTGCACTTTCTCTTTATGGATGGAGGAGGGAAGGAGGGAGAACTGACAGAATTATCACTAGGCACTGCAAAACCTTCCATTGAAATCCACATTTACTATGGTGACATTTACTAGTTATGGCAGAGCTGATCAACTGCAGATTTCCCTGCTGCTGAGTCTAAATTGCAAGCTGCTCATAATACCATCAGATGCTTCTGGGTTTTCAGCCAATGAGAACTTTGGGAATACTTCCCTCCCTTCTTGTTTTCTGTTGCAACAGAGCCCGTGCCACTACTCGTGCAAAGGCAGCACACACTCCACTGTGCTTGAACTTGATTGACCTCACACAGCACTTTCCTGGAATAAATTCATCCTCCACGGTCTTATGGGTTCCAAACACTCAAGCCAGAAATCCCAATGTATTGCCAGTGCCTTCATTTTTGTGTTCCCTAACAGGTATTTATTTTCCTAAATGAAGTGGTCAATACCTAGTAGTATATATTATTCATAAGACTGAAAGAGAGAGAGAGAGAGAGAAAGAGAGAGAGAGAGAGAGAGAGAGAGAGAGAGCCAGCCCACAGCTTGTATTCTGCTATTCTATTTCATCTGAGGCAAAATGTTTTATGCCAGGCCAAGTGAGTCAAAAACATAGAGGTACTATTCAACTCAGAGCTGCTTCAATCATTTCTGTACCAACAATGGTGAAAAGATGTGATTTTACAAGCAAACAGGAAGAAAAACTTGAACACACCCTGGGAACGTGTTTAAGAAGTTGATTTATGTTTCATGCTGAGTCTTACACCTGCAGTTCAAGCAAAACCCAACTTGGCTGCCCCACAGAGTCTGGTTTATTAGGTATCAAGGAGTTGCAAGAAGCCATGTAATTAAAACTGTAATTAACTGGAAAAGGAAAGTGCCACCTGAGTTTTGAGAGGCTGTCAATTTTATTTCCATTACAGCTCTCCTTCTGGTTCTCCTCTCAGACTTCTTTTTGCCTTTTCTTAATAAGATTATATATATATATATATATATATATATATATATATATATATATATATATACATACATATATGGCATATATGTTTTTCCATGTATTAAAGCATGCATTAATAGCTACTTCTTATGGAAAAGACCACAAGAGTTGTTACATGTTTCAGATTTTCTAGGTCAATTTATTCACAAGAGATACATTCTAGAGGTACCCTGTCTAATACAGTAGCAGCCACATATGAGATTTGAGCACTTGAACTGTGGCTAGTCTGAATTGACATGGACTGTAACTTCAAAACACACATTGGATTTTGAACACTTAGCACTCACACACAAAGAATGAAAGATATCTCAGTAATATTTTTCTATCGATTACTTGTTGAATGATGCTATTTTGGATATATTGCGCTATGTAAAATGTGTTATTAACATTAATTTCACCTTTTTCCTTTTGCTTTTTCTTAGAGTGTCTACTAGAATATTTAAAGTTTCATAAGCCACTCACATTATATTTCTTCAGCACTGTTCTATAGTGGGGTACTGTGTGTCTTGCTGAATTGTGATGATGGTGTACCAGAAATACATTTTCTTGTTTTTGCTGAGAGCTAGGAGGTCTGGCTGGCACGGATAGACAGGAGCACTTGGTGGCAGTGTGCAAGGGTGCTGGAACGCATTATTAAGGCACATGTTTGTGATTGTCAGATTGTTCAAGTTAGTTTCTCAATAAAGGGCTCAAAGGGACATGTCTGAGCAGCACAATTGGAACTTCAAGGGTCCTTTCTTCTCTAACTGCCTTTTGGCCAACAGAAGTTCAAATGCACCATGAAATATGTTAGCACCACAATGAGGAGTGCTAGAAACTTCAAATGAAGGTACTGAAAGCAAGTTCAAAACCAACACGTGTGCCTTAATTTGTGAATTAAAGTGCTGATAAAACAATCTTTTGAAAAACGTCAATCCATTTACATTAGAGTCTGTAAATATCCTTCTCACATTATTCTACCATCTTTCTGAGCCACATCCTTTGATGGTTATAAAGAGGATTTGGAATAAAGACACAAGTATATAATAGTTTTGAAGGTAGCTATGAATTATTATTATTAGTTGTCACTTTATGTCAGAAATACGCAAAAACTTGAAAGTGATTTAGCCTTCCTTTTTCCTGTTTTATGATTTGCTAATTGGTAACAAGATATATACCTTGGACACATTCAAGAAGAAATGCTACATCTTTCCCTGTTTACAATAAAACAAAAACGCAGTGCCATCAAGTCGGATCCGACTCATTGCAACCCCTGTGTGGACTTCCAGGCGATATCACTCCAGAAGCAGATTGCCCAACCTTCCTTCCCAGGAGTGGCTGGTGGGTTTGAACCGCCAGCCTTCTGGTTAGCAGTCAAATGTCTCAGGCACTAAGCCGTAGAGCTCCTCTGTTTCAAACATAGTAGTGAAAAACTTACTGATTAAAATCACAAAAGCCCAAAGGAAGTAAAGAGATTGAGAGCTCCTTTCTTTGGGCAGAGGAGGGAAAAAAGTCTCCTTTTTAAGTTGAAATCTTTTGCCACTTCAGTTGCAGTTGAACATTTTGAAGCTGTATTTGTTACAAGGTAAAAGTCTCTGGAATCTTCCAGTTCAGAACAGAAATATATTGGCGGGTAATTTTGGGAAGTGAGCCTGAGGTATCCACAGCAGATGACACGCGGGGCTTAGGTCCTGATTCAGCTACAAGTCAGCGGGGCACCTCAGGACCATCTGCGTTCTATAAATTACGGTAACGCGGGCACATGCGGCTTGTAAATCACCGGTGAACAGGCTTCACCTTGTGACACACGACATGAACCCTGTTGTATATTCCAATAAACTCCCATAAACCATCTGATATAAACTCAGGATTATGTTTCTTTAGGGGCTGGAATACTTAGACTTTTGAATACACATGATATGTTCCCGTCTCCTTTCCCACACACTAAGCATTTCGTTATTTCTCAAGTCCACAATTTTACTTAGTGGCTGACATGCGCAATTTGGTGAACTTTGAAGGATTTTTTCCCCCCTTCTGCCTTCTTTAATAAACTTGTTTCTTTCAACACGACTGTGAATGTCAAAGTTTTGTGGTTACTACACATGGAAAATACGGTTTTTAAACAGTGAATTAATGGCCATGTTGTCGGTAACCTAATTCACTGAATATAAATAAATATGTATCATAAAGGGTCATATCATTAATATGACTTTACTGGATTTCTGGCGATCTACTTTGCTGCTGTCGACATTAGTTTTTTTTTGTGTGCAGGAGCTTGAGGAGGAAGAGTAACTGGAGTGAAGGCAGCATTCAATTCCATTTATGCTGATCCATAGCATGGTCAGTATTACCCTACCTCAATTCATGGAATTCCAAGTTTCCTCCTTATTTAGGTAAAACCTCTCTGAGGAGTTTCTTCAAGTGACAGCTGACTTGTTATAGGTCTGAGAAAGGCACAGATACCCTCATGCCTCCTTCACAAGACATCAATCTTTCCTTCCATTAAGAAAGACCATAAACTAAGTCCCTTCTTTTTCCTTTTTATTATTATTTGTTCTTAAAAACCATAACAACAACAAGATCTATGTTTTAATTTGTTTCCTTTTTTCATGATTACATGGTTGTGTTGCTTTAGAAAGTTCTTCCAGTTCAATTTATTTTGATGCAACATTAAATTATTTCCCTGTGTCACTTTGTACAGTTGCACAGGTATAAAGTAAACTGGAGACCATTCCTATTTGGTGTGTAATTCCAATTCAACATAAAATAATTCTGAGACACAATTCAATAGCTTCTTAAGCTAAAGGATAAGATAATTCAGAATTAATTTTATTCGTCTGACTTAGCCTACTCATATTTAGCCAAAATTTGTGCTAACTTTCCACAATCATTACTTGAAAAATGAATTGACTAGTATTTCCTATAGTACCCTTCGAATACACAAAAAGAAAACAAAATGTTTTTTTTTATTTTTTTTATTTATAATTGATTCAAGATTCATAGAGGATTCATGTGCTCAGTAGAAATTAGAAAAAGTTCTTCAAAGTTTGAGAGTGTCTTGAGACAGAAATATAAAACATATACATAAAGTCTAAGTGTCCATATTCTGCTGGGGAAATGACCCTATAGCTGAATGTTTTCTTAAAGAAAACAAGGTAAAAATTAAATTTTGTTCAGACAAACAGCAGCAGTACTGTGAATTCAAAAGCACAACTTCCAGGAACTTCTAAATACATAGTACCATTCTTTAATTAATAAAGTTTATCCTGTAATTCAAGGGATTTATTGATACTGGCAGAAGCATTTGCAAATAACTCAGAAAATTTCATGACATATTATGCATCTCAAAGGATTTCATTCAGTTTCCTTTTTAAGTTTTCAACTGTAATCAATAATTTCTTTCAAAATTCTTAATATGTTGAGATAGAGTATAGTTAAGAGATTGTTGGAAATTCTCAAAAGAAGGATTTAAGAAAACAAATATGAACAAAGATGAACTTTGTGGTTTATGTTATTTTCTTTCATTCACATAATTTTTGAACAACTTATGTCTCTGTTTTCCATTACACCTAAATAGTTCTCATTTTTATTCAACATCAAGAGATATTAATGTGGGTGCATCAAATCAGAGTTTGGGTTCTTTGAACCTATCAAACTATTTTTTTTCCAAATATTTGGGGTTTGATAAAACCCAAACTGCATGCTAAAAGCACTTTTTCCATTAATTATTAAACCCATGTGCATTTCGAGGAAAATTTGATCCATATGGGTTCTGGTTCATTTATGCTTTACTCATCAAAATACTTTTTCTTAAAGTCCATGTCCAAGAAATCTTTTGAGCCCGTTAAAGTTTTTGAGCTTTGCCAAGAACAAACAAAGTTGAACACCAAAAGATTCAAATTGGTTTGAAACCCTATACCTATGGAGCATTAGTGGGTCCTAAGCTTGGGTTAAACACATGCTCTCATCCTAATAGGTAGTTGACTGTACTCTGGAGGGACACTTGAGACTGGTACAGAAAGCAAAAAGAAGATATATGTCAACAAAGACATCAGAAAATTTGACTGTGTATCACAACTTATTGAAAATTTACTTTGATTACTTTGAGTACATATATACAGAGATATTACATAAAAATAGAACTGAAAGGTCAAGAGGCAAACAAAGTAGATAACTAACAATACAAAGCAAATAAAACAAATTAAAAAACAAAAGAAAGATATAGCTGAAAAATGTCCTATACAAAAATCAAATATCTATTACTATCTAAAATGTAAAATCCTAATATTTAGATAACATTTCCCAAATACTGGGACTTGGTTGAAGATAAATAATTGTGGGAAACATGCAATTTCCTTTTGTTGGAGAGAAGTGGGTGTGTGGTCCCTGAAGGTTCATTTTCTCTGTTTCTTAAAGTGTCTTTATTAGTTTTTTTTTTCTTTTTCCTTTTGCATTCTGCCTTTTTCTTCCATTTGAAACTAACAGGCCTAGTCAATCTGAAGTCATCAGTTAGTATAGATTAAATTGTAACTCATCAGTCTTTGCTTAGATTGGATTTTTAGTGCCTAAAATTCCAGGGGAGGATTTATTCAAAAGATTATTACAAATAAAGTGATACACCATTTTAAGAGGCCAGAGAAAACAGTCTCAGGCTGCCATGATTGGGATTATGCTGAAAACAGTCCTCATCTATTAGAGATCCCTACTGAAATATGTGTAGATTAAATAATATGATCTTTGGAATTTGTTTTAAAATACAATGGGAGGAAAAGATATAGGTGGGAGTACAAATAAAGCAAGATAATTTTTGAATCTAGGCGCTGAGGACACTAGTGTTTGTTATACCGTCTGTCCTCTTAGTTTAGTCATTGGATTTTCTTATGCAGACCACATGTGCCTGGGGTCCATTCCAGCCACTGTGGAGTAGCTCCTTCTGCAGGGTCTGGCCTCAGTCACACCATGTATTTTTCTGGTTCTGTGGAACATCTGTAGGAACCTTCTAAGACATTCTGATGCATGAGCAAATTTGAAAGTGTGAGGAACTTAATACTGCATGGGACAATCCCTAACTAATGAGGGGTGGGGAAGGAGAAACTTTTGGACAATTCTGAGGCTGAGGCAAATTCTATATGGCTCTTTAGAAAGGCCATAGTGAGATTGCACCCCTGGTTCTCATAGATGATCAGCTTCAGGATAGACCTTTGGATGAGTGCTTCCTCCTTTCCTGTTATAGTCTTCCTGGTCTCCTTCTCCTGTTCCTTGGGATCACTTTCTAAAACAGACTACCTGCATTAAGCCCTTTTGATAAATTCTAAACATATGTAGCCTTAGCTTAAGTCCTTGTCTCAGGCTAAGACAATTTATATTTGGGATTTTCATAATAAACAAGTTTTTTTTTTTTAAGTTTTACTTTCTCTTTAAAACGTAAATTCTATTTAAAAATACACGAACAAGCTCTTCTTCAACAGTTGAAATTTCATAGTTAGTGTTTCTTGGAACTCCTATTTATTTTTCCCTGCAGAATTTCATCTAAAGGTAATATATTTTATGATTTAAAGCCTTCTATTGATTATCCAATCATAATTCTCTGTCACCAAAATAGGTATATAAATTGAAGCTTTATTATTTTTCAAATTTCCTGTGTATGTCCTAGGGAAATAAGAGCCATGCCACGAACAAATATATTCATGTCTATGTTCATCACAGCATTGTTCACAATAGCAAAAATGTGGAAACAACCTAAGTGCCCATCAACAGATGAATGGATAAACAAGCTATGGTACATACACACAATGGTATACTATGAAATGTTAAAGAATAATAGTGAATCCGCAATATCTTTCATAACATGGATGAACCTAGAGGACGTTATGCTGAGTGAAATTGCTGTTTGTTGTTAGGTGCTGTCGAGTAGGCTCCAACTCATAGTGACCCTGTATATAATAGAACAAAACACTGCCTGGTCCTGCCTATCCTCACAATTCTTGCTATGCTTGAGCCCATCATTGCAGCCACTGTATCACTCCATCTAGTTGAGAGTCTCCTCCTTTTTTGTTAACCCCGTAGTTTGCCATGCATGATATCCTTCTGCAGGGACTGGTCCCTTCTGACTACATGACTAAAGTAGGTGAGATGAAGACTGGCTATTCTTGCTTTTAAGGAGCATTCTAGCTGCACTCCTTCCAGGACAGATTTGTTTGTTCTTCTAGCAGTCTATGGTATTTTCAGTATTCTTTGCCAACACCACATTTGAAAGACATCAATTCTTCATCTGTCTTCCTTATTCATTATCTAGCTTTCACATGCTTGTGAGGCAACTGAAAATATCGAGACTTGGGTCAGGCATAACTTAGTCCTTAGTTGACATCTTTCCTTTTAACACCATAAAGAGTTCTTCTGCAGCATATGTGGCCAGTGCAATGAAATGTCTGATTTCTTGACTGCTCCTTCCATGAGTGTTGATTATGGATCCAAGTAAAATGAAATCTTTGACAACGTCAATCTTTTCTCCATTTATCATGTTATTTACTTGGTCCAGTTGTGAGGGTTTTTTAATTTTCTTTGTATTGAGGTGTAATCTATAGTGAAGACTGTGGTCTTTGATCTTCATCAGTAAGTTCTTTAAGTCATCTTCACTGTCAGCAAGCAAGGTTGTGTCATCTTCATATCACAGGTTGTTGATGAGTCTTCCCCCAATCCTGATTCAGTGTTCTTCTTCATATAGTCCAGCTTCTTCAATTATTTACTCAGCATGCAGACTGAACAAGTATGGTGAAAGGATACAACCCTGATACCCACCCTTTCTGATTTTAAACCATCCAGTATTCCCTTGTTCTGTTTGAATGGCAAACTCTTGGTCTATGTACACATTCCTCATAAGCATAATCAAATGTCCTGAAATTCTCATTCTTCGCAATGTTATCCATAATTATTATCCACACAGACAAATGCCTTTGTGTAGTCAATAAAGCACAGGTAAATATCTTTCTGGTATTCTTTGTTTTCAGCCAAGATCCATCCAACTTCAGCAATGATATTCCTCTTTCCATATCCTCTTCTGAATCTTCCTTGAATTTCTGGAAGTTCCCTGTCAATACAGTGCTGTAACCATTTCTGAATTATCTTCAGCAAAATTTTGCTCAAGTGTGGTATTAATGATATTGTTTAATAATTTCCTTTATTTTGAATGGGCACAAGTATGGATTTCTTCCATTTGATTGGCCAGGTAGCAAGTATTAGTGCTTTATTCCTTTTTATTTTTTTATTGTTGAATAATATTCCATTGTATGGCTATACCAAAAACAAAACAAAACAAAACAAAACTCATTGCTGTGGAGTTGGAGCCAACTCATAGTGACCCCTGGTTGGATTTCTGAGGTGATATCAACATGGAAGTAGATTGCCCAACCTTCCTTTCGAGGAGTGGTTGGTGGATTTGAACTGCCAGCCTTATGGTTACCAGTCAAATGTCTTAGGCACTATACCACCATTTTATTTATCCATTCATCAGTTGGACAGTTTGAGTTCTTTTTGCTTTTTTTTTTTTTTGCTATTGTAAATAATACTGCTTTGAATATTCACATATAAGTTTTTGGTAGACATATATTTTCTATTGTCTTGAGTATAAGCACAGGAATCTCTGAGACACATGACAACTCTTTTACTCTTTGAGGAACTGCCATACTGTTTTCCAAAGTGGTTGCACCATTTTACATTCTTGTTACCCATGTGTAAATGTTCTAATTTTTCCACATCCTCACCAACATTTCTTGCTTCCTTTCTTTCTCCTTTTCTTCCTTCCTCCCTCCCTCTCTTCTTCCCTCTCTCTTTCTTATTTTGAACCAACTCATAGTAGTTTTGATTTGCACTGTCCTAATTACTAACAAAGTATCTCTGGTGGTATAGTGGTTAAGGCATTTGGCCCCTAAGTAAAAAGATCAATGGTTCAAATCTACCAGCCGCTCTGCAGAAGAAAGATGTTGCAGTCTGCTTCAGCAAAGATTTACAGCTTTGGAAACCCAGCGGGGGTTGCCATGGATTGGAATTGACTTGACGGCAGTGATTTTGGTCTTGGTTTAATGACTAATGATGTTGAACACCTCTTCACCTACTTATTGGCCATTTGCATATCATATTGTATGTCTTATTTGGAGAAATATCTATTAAAATCCTTTGTTCATTTTTATATTGGTTTGTCTTTTTGGTTGTTGTTGCTAAATTGTAAGTATTTTTTATGTATTCTAGATATTAGTCCCTTGTTGTTAGGTGCCGTCAAGTTGGCTCTGACTCACAGCAACCCTATGTACAACAGAATGAAACACTGCCAGTCCTGTGCCAGCCTTATAACACTTGCTATACCTGAGCCCATTATTGCAGCCATCATGTAAATCCATCTCATTGAGGGCCTTCCCCTTTTTCACTGACCCTCCACTTGACTAAGCATGATATCCTTCTCCAGAGAATGGTCCCATCTGACAATATGATGAAAGCAGGCGAGAAGAAGTCTGGCCATTCTCATTTCCAAGGAGCATTCTGGCTGCACTTCTTCCAGAATAGATTTGTTCACTTTTTTGGCAGTCTGTGGTAATTTCAGTATTCTTCATCAACACCACAGCTCAAAAGCATCAGCTCTTCTTCAGTCTTCCTTTTTCATTGTCCAGCTCTCACATGCATATGAGGCGATTGAAAATACCATGGCTTGGGTTAGGTGCACCTTGCTCTTCAAGGAAATATCTTTGCTTTTCAGCACTTGAAAGAGGTCTTTAGCAGCAGATTTGCCCAGTGCAATATGTCATCTGATGTCTTGACTGCTTCTTCCATGGGTGCCAATTGTGGAACCAAGTAATATGAAATCTTTAACAACTTCAATCTTTTCTCCATTTATTGTGATGCTTGGTCCAGTTGTGAGGATTTTTGTTTTCTTTATGTCGAGATGTAATCTATACTGATTACATCTGATTACTTATACTGAAGTCTTTAATTTTCATCAGTAAGTGCTTCGAGTCATCCTCATTCAGCAAGCAAAACTGTGTTATCTTCATATAGCAAATTCTTAATGAGTCTTCTAACAATTCTGATGCCACATTCTTTTCATATAGTTTAGATTTTTGGATTATTTGTTCAGCATAGAGACTGAATAAGTATGGTGAGAGGATTCAACCCTGACTCATTCACTTCCTGATTTTAAACCATGTGGTAGTCCCTTGTTCTATATGAACTACAGCCTCCTGGTTGATGTACAGGTTCCTCATGAGCACAATCAAGTGTTCTGGAATTGCCATTCTTCTCAATGTTATCCATAATTTGTTATGATCCACACAATCGAATGTCTTTGCATAGTCAATAAAACACAAGTAAACATCTTTCTGGTATTCTTTGCTTTGAGCTAACATCCATCTGATATCAGCAATGATCTCTCTCATTCCACATCTTCTTCTGAATCCAGCTTGCATTTTTGGAAGTTCTCTGTCAATATACTGCTGCAACCGGTTTTGAATTATCTTCAGCAAGATTTTAGTTGCGTGTGATACTTATGATACCATTCTATAATTTCCACATTCTGTTGGATCACCTTTCTTTAGAATGGGTACAAATATGGATCTTTTTCAGCCAGTTGGCCAGGTAGCTGTCTTCCATATTTCTTGGTATAGCCGAGTGAGAGCCTCCAGTGTGGCATCTGTTTGGTGAAACGTCTCAATGGGTATTCCGTCAATTCCTGGAGCCTTGTTCTTTGCCAATTCCTTCAGTGTACCTTCAACTTCTTCCTTCAATACCATTGGTTCTTGATCATATGTCACCTCCTGAAATGGATGAACATTGACCAGTTCTTTTTTGTACAGTATTCCTTCCATCTTATTTTGATGCTTCCTGTATCATTCAATATTTTGCCCATAGAATCTTTCAATATTTCAAGACAAGACTTAAATTTTTTCTTCAGTTTCTTTTAGCTTGAGAAATGCTTTTGCACATTTCATAATAATAATAGATTTTGTCTTCTCGAGCTGCTCTTTGAAATCTTCCAGTCAGCTCTTTTATCTTGTCATTTCTTCCCTTTGTTTTAGCTACACTCTGCTTAATGGCAAGTTTCAGAGTCTCTTTTGACATCCATTGTGGTCTTTTCTTCCTTCTCTGTCTTTTTTTATGACCTTTTGCTTTCTTCATCCTACCATCCGTCTGGTTTTCAGTCATTGGTGTCCAATGCATCAAATCTGTTCTTTAGATGGTCTCTAAATTCAGGAGGGATATAATCAAGGTCATAATTTGACACTTGTGGACTTGTTTTAATTGTCTTCGGCTTCAACTTGAACTTGCATATAAGCAACTGATGGTCTGTTCCACAACCAGGTCCAGGCCTTGTTTTGGCTGAAGATATTGAGTTTCTCCGTAGCCTCTTGCCACAGATGTAGTTGATCTGATTCCTGTGTACTCACTCCATCTGGTGAAGTCCACATGCATATCCATCATTTGTGTTGTTGAAAAAAGGTAATTGCAATGAATAAGTCATTGTTCTTGCAAAATTTTATCATGTGATCTCCAGCATTATTTCTCTCACCAAGGCCATATTTTCCACTTACTGGTAATTCTTATTTGTTTCTGACTTTTGCATTCCAATCACCAGTAATATCCAACACATCCTGATTGCTTGTTTGGTCAATATCAGATTGTAGAAGTTGGTAAAAATCTTCAATTTCCTCCTCTTTGGCTTTGGTGTATAAATTTGAGTAATAGAAGTGTTAATTGGTCTTCCTTGTAGGCATATGAATATTATTCTATCACTGACAGCATTGTACTTCGGGATAGATCCAGAAACATTCTTTGTGGTGATGAATGTCATGCCATTTCTCTTCAATTTGTCATTCCTGGGATAGTAGGTCATATGGTTATCTGACTCAAAATGGCCAAAACCAGTCCATTTTTGCTCACTAATGCCTGGAATATTGACCTTTATGAATTTCATTTCATTTTTGACAACTTCCAATTTCCCTAGATTTATACTTTGTACATTCCATGTTTGAATTATTAATGGATGTTTACAGCTATTTCTTCCCATTTTCAGTCATGCCACATCAGCGAATAGAGGTCCTGAAAGCTTTACTCCATCCATTTCCTGATGGTTGGTTCTACTCTGAGGAGGCAGCTCTTCCCCAGTCATATTTTGAGTGCCTTCCAACCTGAGGGGCTCATCTTCCAGCACTATAGCAGACAATGTTTCAGGGCTATTCATAAGGTTTTTGCTGGCCGATTCTTTGAGAAGTGGATGGCCCCTCCCTTCTGAGTCTGTCTTACTTAGTCTGGAAGCTCCACTGAAACCTGTTCACATGAGTGACTCTGCTGGTATTTGAAATACTGGTGGTGTAGCCTTCAGCCTCACAGCAACCTACAAGCCACCACAGTACAACAAACTGACAGATAAGAGGTGGATTAGTCTCTTAACATATATGTAATTTGCAAATATTTCCTTTTATTCTATGGAGAGTTTTTTTTTTTTTTTTTTAAAGAAGACAAATGTATAGGTTACCTATTTATACCTGAACTTTTGGCTTTTAAATCTAAATTTGACAATTATTCCAAACCTAATTGTACATCAAAGTCATCTTGAGGTATTTTTTTTTTTTTTCTTTCTTGTAATTTAGTACTTCCCATGTACCTCTCTATGTCTTCCTCTACCTCAATGCCACCATGTTGATCACTCACATTTGGGACATTGTCCTTCCCTTCACCAAAATCAATACTTGTCTCTACTTATCTAGCAGTGTTCCCTCCCCTTCCCTCCCTTCCCATCCCTGGTAACCAATAAAGAAAGTTTCCTTCTGTATATAAACCTTTCCTTGGCTTTGTATAGCAATGAACTAATACAATATTTGTCATTTGATTTTTTAAAACTTCCTTGATTGTATGCTTTGAGTCACAAAAGTTTTTAATTTTAATGATGTCAAATTTACCTATTTTTTCTTCAATTGCTTATGCTTGTGGTGTCATATATAGAAACCATTGTCTAATGCAAGGTCATGAAGATTTGTATCTTTACATATTTAAACAATGTTTTGTAGTTCTCAATGTACAAGAAAATTTTGTATGCAATCAAGTTTTGTATATAACAAATATTTTATACATTGATCTTCTATCTGCAACTTAACTGACCTCTTTTATAAGTACTACTGTTTGTGTGTATATATGTAGATTCCTTAGGACTTTCTACACACAAGGTCATGTCATTTGTTCATTTATAAATAAAGATCATTTTCTTTTAAATTCCCATCCAATCTGAATTCCTTTAATTTATTTTTCTTGCTTAATTGCCCTGACTATATCCTCCACTCCAAAGATGAATGTAATTGGCAAAAATGGACAGTCTTGTCTTATTCCTGATCTTAGAGTGAAGCTCTCAGTCTTTCACCATTACCTAGAACGTTAGTTGTGGGGGTTTCCTAGATGCCCTCTATCAAGTTAGGAAATTTCCTTCTATTCCTAATTTGTTGAGTGTTTTCATCACAAAAAGATGCTGGATTTTGACAAATACCTTTTCTGAATCTATTAGCTTTATTCACGTGGTTTTTATCCTTTAATCTATCAGTATTGTATATTATGTTAGAGGATTATTATATGTTGAGCCAATGTTGCATTCCTGCTGTAAATCCCACTTCATCATGGTGTATAATACTTTTTATATGTTTTAGATTTGCTTTGTGAGTGTTGAGATTTTCATTTATATTCATAAAGTATATTGGTCTATCCTTTTTTTTTCTTGTTACATCTTTGTCTGGTTTTAGTATCAGAGTAATATTGGCCTCATGGAATTAGAATCTTTCCTTCTCTTTTACTTTTTGAAAGGTTCCTGTAGGATTAGTTCAATTTTTTCTTAGGCAAATTAATTTTATAGAAGTGGAGGGAACTTTGGACAATGTGATTATATGCACTTATTATTAAGCTTCTAAGTATTTGTGTATGTATCTTGTTTCTCCTAACGTATTATATAGTCATTCATTTATTAAAAATATATTTACTGAGCAACTGTGGTAGAAGCTATGGTTACAACAGTAATCAACATAATCTTTGGCTTGCTGGGGTCTATAGTCCTATGGAGATGAATGACCATAAACAAGTAAACAAAAAACAAGCAAATTGTTAACAGGAATCATATCTTATATATCTCTTTAACACCAGTTCTTTAATATCTAATAAAATATCTTAAGCATATTTAGTACACAATAATGTTGGAATAATTTATTTTAGTTCCTTTGTTGCCCCATAACTTGATAGGGAAGATTAAGTTATGCATACAGAGTAATGTGAAAAAAATGCAAGACAAAAAATAATTTTATAGTTCTACTACAGCTAGGGGAATGGAATATATGAAAGTTTAAAATCCTGTCCCTTAAAGCCCAATGTGTATAGCAGAATCAAACAAAACAATGCATTTTATCCATAAATCTTTCACTGTACATATTTATGTCTCTTACGTCAGTGTTTCTCAAATTATCATGTGAAGAAGAATCATCTAGGGATCTTCCTAAAATGCAGATTCTGATTCTGTAGATTGGAGGGGCCCCAAGATCTTGCATTTCTAATAACCTTACAGGTGATGCCTTTGCTGCTGGTCTGCAGATTATACTTTGAGTAGTGAGGCTCCACACCCCCTTCTCTCTTGTCCATAAGCAAAGCACCAAGAGATGTCTGATGAGTTAGATAGGAAAAATTTCCTTCAGGTTTTGAAAAGAAACTGAGTTGCTGCAGAACTGTCCATTGATAAGAAAACCTAGCAAAGTCATCTGAGTCTGCATATAAGCCACAATAGTGTATGAGAAAACCAGCAGAGAGGGAATAAGGGAACTTTTGTCCTCCTGAATGATGTCATTTATGCTGAAACTTAATTATAAGCCAACATCCATCTTTCCTGTCAAACAATGCAGTGTACATAGGCCAAATCATTTTTAATGTAAATATAAATGGTTCCTGTGTGTAGCCTCTGGGGGGATGGTTAGTGGGGGGCGAGAAGGGGGAAAATGGAGAGCTAATTCTACTTCGTAAAGGGAAAATTACCTCAGTGCCTTGAGATTCTGTACCTGTTAGGGGAAACATTGGTGATGGGGAATTGGTTTGCTAGTGTTCACAATGCAGCACTTTATCTTGAAGAATTTTACTGTATTTTTGCCTTCCAGTCAGATATATAATCTAGAAATATGTGCTTTTCCTATCAGCATGATGTTATGTTTTTCTTCACATTTAAGATTGAATTTTCTGGCACATTTCTGTTCTCACAAACAGTTCTCCAGAGCTTTATATATAATGAGGCTTTAAATAAAAGACCAATTTGGTGAAAACCAAAAATCACTCATTGAAACCAGTATACTATGCTGTGAAACCAGAAAATATAGAAACCATGAGCACTCTCATTGGCACATATATTTGTATTTTTAGGATTGTTGGGAAACTAAAATCATCCAATTTTAAATACTCTTAAATGCCAGATAACACAGTGTGAATCTTGATGGGAAAATATAGAGAACCAGAGTCATGAGGTATATCAGGCATGGGTCTAGCAGGGAGTGGTTTCCAGGGAAATGAAAGTGTGTATGGCAGTGCAATTGGTGTGGGAAGTACTTTTACTCTTCTATATATGCATATTGGAAGGAAGGTTGGGGAGTCTACTGCCGTAGTGATGATAACCACCTCGGAAACCCAAGGAGAGGTCTCCATGAGTCCGGTTCTACTCGATGGCAAATAACAACAACAACAACAACATATATGCATATGTGTGATATAGTTTTTACATATTATAGGCAAAAATATATTAGGCAATTTTTGGGAAGAGTTCTAAAATCAATGTCTATCAACCTGCAGTTTTATGCCCACTAATATGCTAAGCACTGTATTAGGTAATGTGAAGATACAATAAAGTATAAAGCATTGTTCCTACAATAGAGAAACCTACAGATGAGCTCTGGTAAGTACAGATAGTCCCCAATTTACAATGTATCTGAGTTACTTCGAACCCCATTTATAAGTATCTGTTTTTTTTTTTTTTTTGATACATCTTATCATTAGTAATATGTACTATATGATACTACTACTCACTGTCGTCAAGTTGAACCTGACTCATAGTGAACCCTCCTTGAGTTTCCGAAGTGGTATCACTCCGGAAGTAGATCGCCCAACCTTCCTCTGAGGAGTGGCTTGTGGGTTTGAACCTCCAGCCTTCTGGTTAGCAGTCAAATGACTTAGGCACTATGGTACCAGAGCTCTATGTACCATATACAATGTTGCCATGTTTAATTTGCTGATGTTATCATTCTCAGAGGTAATGTTTCTAACCCCTAAAGACAAATAAAGATTGGATTTATAAAGATTGTTGTTTTTTTTAGGTACCCTTGAGTTGATTCTGATTCATAGTCACACTACATACAACAGAATGAAACATTCTCATAATCATTGCTATGTTTGAGCCTATTGTTGCAGCCGCTGTGTCAATCCAACTTCTTGAAGTTCTTCCTCTTTTTCACTGATCATCTACTTTATGAAGCATGATGTCCTTTTTCAGGGACTGGTTCCTCCTGATAACATGTCCAAATAAGAGAGATGAAGTCTGGACATTCTCAATTCTAAGGAGCATTCTGGCTGTACTACTTCCAAGACAGATTTTATTCATTCTTCTGGCAGTCCATGTTATGTTTAATATTCTTTGCCAACACCTAATTCAAAGGCATCAATTCTTTTTCAGTCTTCTTTATTCATTGTCCATCTTTTGCATGTGTATGAAGCAATTGAAAATACCATGACTTGGGTCAGGTGCACCTTAATCCTCAAGGTGACATCTCTGTGTTTTAACATATAAAGGTCGTTTGCAGCAGATTTACCCAAGGCGATACATCATTTGTTTCTTGATTGCTGCTTCCATGGTTATTGATTTTGGATCTAAGTAAAACGAAAACCTTGATACTGATGATAAAAGATGATAATAATGAAAACTTGCAGGGGCCTCCAGAACCTTGCTCCAGCCTGAGACCAGAGTCCATTTCTTTTGGTCACTGCCTGTCTCACAATGATTGTGAGATAATTTGATCACTGCTCTACTTTTCAGATTTTTTTTTTTTTTTTGCTTATGCAGTTTGGAGGGGAGTTTTGGTTGTAGTAGGCACATCCAGTCACATTTTATTCACCTAATAGCCCTGCCATTGTTTGTCATCTTCAGGGCTACCCTCTCTGTGAGTATGTCCAGGCCACCCTAGGCTTAGTGTTCATAGGATTATTTCTATTAAGTGCTGTGAGGCCACATGGAGAGAGCTCTATATCCATGACAAAAGACAAAATACGATATGGTGATGGAGCCAGGGCATAGTCAAACTTTATATATATATATATATATATATATATATATATATATAAACGATTGCCGTCGAGTTGGATCCGACTCATAGCGACCCCTCCTTGGGTTTCCGAGGCACTATCACTACGGAAGTAGATTGTCCAACCTTCCTTCCAAGATATATTATATAGTATAAGTCATATATATGATTTACCCATTCTGAGTTCTGATGGAAAATTGGAATCAGAAATTAAACTTGGACCTTATATGGGTATTTTTTCCCCCAGTTTCTTCACTGTATACTTGCATTTCTCTCCCCAAATTCAATTTGTAGATTTTTCTTGGACAAGCACTAACATAGGAAAAAAAAAAAAAAACAAACCCCAAAAAAAGCCGTAGAGTGGGATCAGAGTCATAGCGACTCCTCCTTGGGTTTTTAAGGTGGTATCACTATGGAAATAGATTGCCCCAACCTTCCTTCCGAGAAAAAGGAAAACTAGAATAATTGTCTTTCCACTTTTTATAAAATTTATACTCTTATCTCTGAAATTAACACCGTTTCTTCCTTCCTTTTCTAGTTTGGACAGAAATACGAAGAAGGAGAAGTGGGAAGAAGAGAAGTAAAGAGAAACTTTCCTCTGGAGCTATTTGTACCTGGCAAGGAGAAGAATTGGAACTACTTGATGAAGAGATGATAAATGATAGGAAGATGATAAATAGATAGGTAGATATGGAGATGGAGTGAAAAGAGACACTGAGAAAGAGACTTCATCCCTACTTCTTCCAACTTCCAGAGCTAACTTGGAATTAAGATAATCTCTTCTTTTTCCAGAGCCTGGAGCAGAACCAGTGGCAGTGGTTCATTCTTGGTAGGTGCTGTTTGACTAGGTTTGTGGTTTGGGAAAAGGCTGCTTCAATGACATTCTTCTGACTTTGAAAGAAAAAGCTTCAATTGTTTCCATAGTGGCCCTGTCGCTGGCACCATTGCCCACATTAGTGCCAGCGGTTAATGAGCTTCACTAAGTAGGTGTAGGTGGTGGAGATTGGCTCTACTTTGTGTTCTATTTATTATGGTTTTGTAATCACAAGCTGTGTTTCAGAAGCTACTGTTTGGTTTTTATTATCCTATTTTTGTATCTTTGAGGTCTCTCTTTGAAAATGCTTTTCTCATTCTTCTGCTATGAATTCACAAATTCTGAACTTAATATCCTCTCCATAAAGATAGTTTTCTCCAGCATTGCCAAGCTAACCTTGTGAAAAGAGAAATATTTGGAACATATTACTAGGAGTCTATTTAAAAATTCATTAACCCAGGTCTCTTGGACCCTACAATGGTATAAAATTAATAAAACTTTCTAAAAGAAGAAAGATAAAACCAGTGGATATTTTCAATGTCATTGTTGTTAGATGCCCTTGAGTTCATTCCCACTCATTATGATTCTATGTATAGGATGTATAACAGAGCAAAACACTGCACAGTGGTTTGCCACCCTCACAATCATTGCTATGTTTGAGCCCATTGTTGCAGTCACTGTGTCAATTCATCTAATTGAGAGTCTTCCTCTTTTTTGCTGACCCACTACTTTACCCAGCATGATGTCCTTTTCCAGGAACTGGTCCCTTCTAATAATATGTCCAAAGTGAGTGAGAAAAAGTCTTGCCATCCTCACTTTTAAGGGACATTCTGGCTGCACTTCTTCAAAGACAGATTTGCTTGTTCTTCTGGCAGTCCATAGTATATTCAATATTCTTCATCTACAGTAGTGCCTGTTCCTTTTTGAAGGGAACTCTTAATGGCGAAGTAATTGCATCAATCAGCCAGTAAATATTAACCACCTTTAGCTGCTTAGACTTGGGTTGAGGTAAAAAAGATGTGTAGGATGTGGCCTCTGCTCTCAGTGGGATGGGAGATGTGGTAAAAAGCTGTCCTAGATAAACAACTAGATGAGTTTCTAGTTGTGTATCCATGGCTTTATATTGCAGAGGGTAAATTTCTCTGTTTCAGGTCAAATTCAGATAGTAAGCTTCAGGGGCTGGGGCTGTATTCTCCTGGTCTGAGGTATAAAATTTGGTCAAAGGAAATGTGAAGTCAAATGAATGGCAGGGGACCCTCTTTCCTCTTAACTGGTATAGAATTAATCTGGCTTATTATTGACTTCTCCTTCCAAACAAAAATACATGTGAACAAATCAACACAAATCTTTATTTTGCACACACCAACCAAACACAACAAAACTCACTCCAAACCAAACTCACTGCCATTGAGTCTATTTGACTCATAGCGACCCCTCCTTGGGTTCCCAGGAAGTAGATTACCCAACCTTCTTTAATACAAAGGGGAAATGGGAGTGTGTTTTTCCAGATGGAGAAAAGAAATATCTGTGCTAGATGAGTTCTGGGAGATTTTAAAAGCAAATGTGTGGCCTGTACCTTTATTCAAGTACAATCTTTCCTGAACAGGTTCTTTGAAACATAGTTCTGAGAGAGAGCCACTAATATCGTGTTGGGAAAAAAAGTAGTCAAATGAATGGAAAAGGAAGCATACCATGTCATAGAATCTAAGTTGTCTTTTCTTGTAAGATACACCATTATTTTATACATTACTAAGGAAGAAAATGCACTGCTAATTACACTATGTCATATCACTGATTGTAAGATGCAGCCCAGTTTAACAGATGTGAAAATGTAGAAAAACTGTGCTTAGAATCAGTGAAGTTTGGTATATCTTCTTTCTTAAAAAATGATGTTAATGAGGGAGGAAAACCTCAGAAAAGGAGAGTGAGAATGGTTCCACAACTCAAAGAGTGGAATCAATGTCACTAAATTGTACATGTAGAAACTGTTGAATTGGTTCATGTTTTGCTGTGTATATTCTCAGCAACAACAACAAAAGAAATTTTTTAAAAATTGAAAGAAATATATAACACACCTTAATAGCTCTGAGAAGTCCCACAGAAAAGAAATATGTAGCTCAGATATTCCCTACTTTTTGTAACATGGAATGCTTTTATTAGGCAAATACCTATATGAACTCATGCACTGAAACATATATGATGGTTTTCAATTCTAGTGTTATTGAATTTCAAGTTATTGCATCTGTGACCAGTGGGAGCCTCTTTCTATTGTGTCCTGAGTCCTTTAGACATGACCCTGGTAGTCTTTGAGGGCTTTCTTGTTTTCTGGTGTATTAAGAAGTTCTGAGTTCATCTTCTGTTTTCCTACCCTGTTCCTGAAATCAAATCAGTCATTTCCCAAGAAGTTCTGGCTTCTCTTAGTGGGAAATGGTATTTTAAGACTCTAATCTTTGTCCTCAGAATACTCATTGGTACTGCAGTGGTCATTGTTGGCTTTTCTCTTCATTCAATGGAGCAAGATATATTATTGTTGTTGTTATTATTAGCTTCTCCTTCCAAAAACACATCAAGCAAACAAATAAAACCATGTATTTACCCATACTGAAAAACGTGATAACGAAGCCTATATAGTACCTTTCTGTGTAATATGGCTTAAAGATAATGTTGTTGTCATGTGCAACCCCTCCATGGGTTTCTGAGGCAGTATCACTATGGAAGTAGATTGCCCCATCTTCCTTCTGAGGAGTGGCTAGTGGGTTTGAACCACCAGCCTTCTGGTTAGCAGTCAAGTGCCTTAGGCACTATGCCATCGGAGATCCTTTAAAGATATAGATCTCAGGAATTCCTATTGATTTTTCCACTTCAGTAAACAAATCAGGGTTTTAATTAATCTCTTCCTCATTTATCAGAATCTCCTTTCTTCTGCAACAAGAATCTCTGTTCTCAAGAATATAATGAATGAAAGAATTGACTGCTAACCTAAAGATTGGAGGTTCAAATCTACCCAGAGCCTCCACAGAAGAGAGACCTGGCAATGTGCTTCTGTAAAGATTATAACCAAGAAAACCCTATAGAACAGTTCTACTCTGTAACACACAGGGTCGCTATGAGTCAAAGGCAGACTCAACAGCAGCTAACAATAGCAATACACATACCACAGTCTCATCGTAATATTACTAATACTACCATCACAAATTATGATTATTGAAAACACTTAACACATTTTCTTTGCATTTGTTATCCATATTGTATCCTGTTTTTAATAAATGTTGTGCTATATTTGGACTGATAGCTGTTAGGCACTATAATATTTCTTTCTACATCTCATTTAGTTTTAGTTCTCCAAGTAACTATGTAGTTAGGGTTTACTAGCAGTGTTTATCTTGATGTTTCTCTAGTAATTTTTGTTCTTTGAGGCTCATTCTCTAGTATATATTTTAGAAAGAGCTCATGGGAACAACAGTCCCTGCATGTTTCTGTCAACTCTTACATGTTGATAACTGTGCTCTTAATACTTGAAGGTCAATTTGATTGAATATAAAATCTTTGGTCAGATTTGTCTTTCCTTGGGTACTTTAAATACATTATTCTATTTATTTTAATTTAATGTTTTTGGTATAAAACATTATTGAACAGTATGATGATAAAATAATTTTTCCCTTATTAGTCAAATATCCTTTTTGCCTAGATGTCTAAAGGAATTTCATTTTTTTCCTTTGACTAATATTATTGGAATACGTATTTGTATTAGTCCTCTCAATCATTATGAGTTCACAGTTTGGATTCACAGTATTGAGTTTTGAATTCACCATATTGTTTCAAATGTTTCTTTTCATTTTAAATTTCAGAAGTTTTCTTGAATTATAGTTTTTCGTATTTGTTCTGTTCCCTTACTTTTTTTTTCTTGTACAGGGACTCCCATTATTTTTATATTGGATATTAATTACCTACTTTCAGTAACTGTCACTCATTTTGTCTGAATTTTTAACATTCCTCCTTTCACCAATTTTTATCAAAGCAGAGACCAAGTTCCTACTGGCCATGGGGTTTTAATTGCCAGAATGAGGCAAACAATTGACCTATATAATTTTTTTTATTACTTTATTAAGTTTGTTGTTGTTGTTGTTGTTATGTGCCGTCAAGACAGACCCAACTCAT
>NW_006921652.1:3195812-3211313 GCF_000298275.1 Orycteropus afer afer
GAGGAGTGGCTGGTGGGTTTGAACCGCCAGCCTTCTGGTTAGCAGTCAAATGTCTTAGCCACTATGCTACCAGAGCTCCTATTCTTAAGTTTAATATAGGCTTTTTTTTTTTTTTTTTAAATTAAATTTCTAATTCTTCCTTGAGTTCTATCACTTCATTTCTGAGTTTTTCTCATTTTGGTTTATGCTTTTCTTTCATGTCTTGTATTATTTCCTTAATGTCTTTTAGCTCATTAAGAATAATTAGTTATAGTTTTGAACTCTGTTCTGAATATGTCTTTCTGGTGTGATTTTAGTTCTGTAGGAATAATATCCTGCTCTTTATTTTATTTTATTTTTTTCCCTTACAGTGTCTTTGTATGGGATTTAAATTTTAATACTTTTCTGTGGATTATTTTCATGTGGAATTAGTTTTCCTGAACTGGAAAGGGGCTAAATTCAGACCCTCTTCTAGCTTCACAAATCTCACTCTTCTGTTGTTTTTGTGTAAATAAATAGTATTAAAAAATATGGTGACTTGTTTTCAGAGATTTGTTGGCTTTCTTCCTCTCTCCTACTTTTATCTCTACCTTCTCTTTCCTTCTCCTTGGAAGGAAGATGGGGCAATCTACTTCCGTAGTGATATTGCCTCGGCAACCCAAGGAGGGGTCTCTATGAGTCGGGTCCGACCCGATGGCACATAATAACAACAACCACTCTTTTTCCTTCTGTCTTCCCTGACATGCTCAATTTTGATCCCACACTATTAGTTTCTTTTCAGTGTGGGGCTCTGTCCTGAAAGGTAGCCCTGAATGGTCATTTTAAGAGTTCATAGTGGCTAGACTGCTACACTCTCTAGACCCTTTTTCTCCTACTTTTGAAGTGGGTAACAACCCTGCCAGGTTTAGCTGCTGCTCACACATTAGTTCTCTGAGATTTCCAGTGAATACCTACTGGTTATTTTGAATCTCTCACACCCCATTGCTTCCCTCTGCTTTCTGCTGCACAGGTATTGACAACATGCTGGTCTTGTGGCTATTGGTGATTTGTCTCCATCTGTTTATATTTTGAGATTTGAGAGAATGCTTTGTTATTTAGTTTTTCTGTAAATGTTGCCTGTGGGCTTTTGGTTTTGGTATGTAACTGCTCTGCCTATTTTTATGTGGGGGATTCTGGAAGACTTAATGACTATATGGTTACTAACCAAACCAAAAACCAAATCCACTGCCACTGAGTTAGGTCCGACTCATAACAACCCCTCCTTGGGTTTCTGAGGCAGTATCACTATGGAAGTAGGTTGCCCAACTTTCATCGCTACTACTACCAACATATTCCCAGAATCTCCTGGAATTCTACCCTTCCTTTTGGTCTCTGAGTGAGTTTATAATTGGTTTTTATTTTTTTTCTGATAGTAACACTAGGCATACTAATAATTTCACAGTTCAATTACAATGAACACTTTACCAGTTAGAATTCCTTTTTAATAGTATAAATATTCAAATCTTACAGAGCAGTGATCTACAGAGCCTTGTTTTGAGAAATGCAATCCTAATCTATTAGGAACATTAATAAACTGGTTTAGGGGATACTTGATGCTTTGAACAAAAAGATTTTTTCCTAGTTTTCCCTGTAAATTAGGCAGAGCAAGTAATAATATCCATTTTACAGATGAGGATACTGAAACACAGAAAGATCTATTACTTTCGTTGGCGGTTCAAACCCACCAGCCACTGCATGAAAGGAAGACTGGGCAATCTATTTCCCTAAATATTTAGCACCTTGGAAACCCAAAGGGGGTTGCTGTGTGTCAGAATTGATTCAATGGTAGTGAGCTTGGTTTATTTTATTATTATAGAGATGGTATTTGGTTAGTTGGGAGATCTTCCTACCAGTTCAGGGTTATAGACATTCTTTTATGCTACGAACCTGATTAAGGTTTCTTTGTTGGATCCTGTTGTGTGAAATCGGAATCTTTGATGCTTTCCCTGACTCTGAGAGAGATGGATGAATCTTCTGCTCAAGGGAGATGTTCTGAGGGAGATTGTGTAAGTTATCTAGTGCTGCTATAACAGATATGCCACAAGTGGGTATTTCTTTAACAAACAGGAATTTATTTTCTCACATGCTGAGTCATCTCCAACTCAAAATGACCTTATGTACAACAGAACAAAATACTGCCCCGTCCTGTGCCAACTCACAATCCCTACTATACTGAACCCATCACTGCAGCCACCATAAGCCATCTTGTTGAGAGCCTTCCCCTCTTTTGTTGATCCTCCACTTTACCAAGCATGACATCCTTCTCCAGAGAATGGTCCCTTCTGACAACATGACCAAAGCAGGTGAGACGAAGTCTAGCCATTTTCGCTTCCAAGGAGCACTCTGGCTGCACTTCCTCCAGGACAGATTCTATATCAAGACTACAACTCAAAAGGATCAACTCTTCTTTGGCCTTCTTTATTCATTGTCCAGCTCTCACATGCATATGAGACGATAGAAAATACCATGGCTTGGGTCAGGCGTATCTTAGTCTTCAAGGAGATGTCTTTACTCTTTAGCACTTGAAAGAGATTTTTTGCAACAGATTTGCCCTATGTAATATGTCTTTTGATGTCTTGACTTCTGCTTCTATTGGCATTGATTGTAGAACCAGCATCGATCACGATAGATAGAGAAAAGATTGAAGTAGTCAATGACTTCATATTACTTGGTTCTCACAGTTTAGGAGGCTAGAAGTCTGAATTCAGAGTGCTGGCTCTAGGGAAAGGCTTTCTCTATCAACCCTACATCCCTGTGTCTCTTCAGCTTCTGTCTCTAGGTTCCTTGGTGATCTCCAAGTGGCTTGGCATCAAATTTTCCCCAGCTCTGCTTGCTTGCTAAATCAATTCTTTTTCAATTTAAAACAAATTGACTTAAAACACTCTCTATGCTAATACTACCTGGTTAATATAACAAAGAAAACCCATTCTCAAATGAGATTATAATCACAGGTTAGGATTTACAACACATATTTTTTGGGACACAATTCAGTCCATAACAGAGACTCTAGGCAAAATTGACCATTTAGTTATATACGTCTTTGCTGCAAACCAAACACTATGGAACTCCTAGTCTTGGGATGCTGGGCTCCTACATGAATGCTAGGAACTCATTGACCTAGAGTTCCAAAGCCAAAGCAAACCAAACCTATTGCCATTGAGTTGAGTTGATTCTGACTCATGGTGATCCCCATAGGGAGAGCAGAAGAGCCTCATAGGGTTTCTAAGGCTGTAAATCTTTACAGAAGCAGACTGCCATGTCATTCTCCCATGGTGAATTTGAATTGCTGACATTTCCATTAGCAGACAAGTCCTTTAATTACTGTGCCTCTAGGGCTCCTGATTGATGGTATTTGCTGGTAAATGTGCATCTTTTTCTAGGCAATAAGGGGAAATAACATCTCTTCCCTGAAACTCCACCTACAAGACTCAACAGAAATCATGATTCTGAAAAAAGGCAAATTTGATGGAGAAACTAGGTCAAGATTTGACTGAAACAAAGGGATGTTAGTAATGTGGATACATAGAACATGAGAAACCAGGCCCACTGATGTCAGCACTAGGCTTCATAACTTCCCTGTAGCAGGGATCAGCAAACTACAGTTCACAGGCCAAAAATGGCCTGCCTCCTAGTTTTGTAAATAAAATATTTATTGAAACCCATAGCCATGCCCATTTGTTTACATGTTATCTGTGGCTGCTTTTATGTCACAATGACAGAATTTTGTAGTGGTGACAGAGACCTTATGGTCTTCAAAATCTGAAAATACTTCCCAACTTGTTCTTTATGGTGAAGCACTAAGCTGCCGACTAAAAGGTTAGTGTTTCAAACCACCTATGAGCTCTGTGGGAGAAAGACCTGGCAATCTGCTTTGGTAAAGATTACAGCCTATGAAACCCTATTGGGCAGTTCTACTGTATTACATGAGGTTGCCATGAATCAATAATTGACTCAACGGCCAACAACATCAATAACCATTTACAGAAAAAGTTTCCTGACTCTTGTCCTAGAGTGAAGATATTTGCTAGTGCTAGTATTAGGAGGATTTTTCACTGCCAGGAGTTTACTTCTTTTTTTCCCTTCCCTGATGCCAACTTTCAAATTTGAGAAGTTAAAATGTTACTTCCTGGGACCTGAAGTCCCTGTATGGTGCAAATAGTTGACATGCTTGATTAATCATCAAGAAGTTGGTTGTTTGGATCGGCCAGGAGGTGCCTCAGAAGAAAGAACTAATGATTTACTTCTGGAAAGTCAGGCATTGAAAACCTTACAGCGTAGATTTTATAGCATAGGAGCATAGTTCTACTGGGACAAATATGGGGCTGTAAGCTGTAATCAACTCAATACAACTAGTTCATGGGACCTAGTCCACCACTTCTCTCCTGGAAAAACAAATATTGTATGGGAAACAGAAGGAAAGACAGGGATGAAATTCATAGCAGAGGGATACAGTCCTTGGGAGCTCACTCAGACTATTGGCCCTAGTTCCCTGGCAAGTGGAATGTGAAGGTGATATTAGAATAATACCCTTTTCTGAGGAAACAGCTTTTTATGTATATCACTGCTCTACCTATTATACATATATCTCATTAAAGGTTATATTGCTCTAAAAATGAGCTTCTGGATGAGATAATGGTGCTGGATCAAGATTTAGTTTATATTGAAGCATTTTGATTGGAATATCATAGTATGAGGAAGCAAAGAAAAGGCCAAATGTGCTTATATTAGATGTAATTTAGTAAAAATGGAAAGTTCAGGCATTCCTGGCATATAGAGAGCATTCACAGCATTTTGGCTGTTCACATTCATATTTTAAAGTTCCCAGTTACAACATTTTCTTTTCTTAGTTCCTTAAAAATAATGAATAATTTTGCTCTGTGCCTATAGCTTGAGATATTCTGGTATATGTTAATTCAGAAGATAAAATTTCTTTTGAAAATGCCCACCTTAGTCTGAAGATTAGAAGTGAAAAGTCTACTAGCTAGAATTCTGAAAGTACCAATACCATTGGGTTCACATCATTAAATCGTTTTGAGGCCTTATTTTGAGGTCTGGAAGAGGTACTCATCCATTCAGAATATCAACTCCGGAGTTCAGTTCTGATTTAATAACTCTCCATCTGCCTCACACTTTTTCATCAGCATTGAACACGTGGCTTTGTAAGAGTTCAGGCCAACTTGCTTGAAAAGTCATGCCTGCCCTCTATCTTGAAAGAATTACATTTCTGGGACTCTTATCACTCTTGTTAGCTGCTGTGGAGTGGGCCTCTGACTCCTCATGACCACATGCACAATAGAATGAAATGTTGCCCAAACTTAGGATTTTTACTGTTTGAATTTTGGGAGTACATTGCCAAGCCTTTATTCCTAGTCTGCCTTAGTCTAGAAGTTCCACTGAAACCTAGTTAGACTCATAGCAACACACAAGCCCCCACTGATGGAAAGAGGATGCATGAAGTGCATTGGCTAGGCAACAAACCCAAGTCTCCAGCATCGAAGGTAAATTTTCTGCCACTGAGCCTCCAATGCCACCCTGAGTCTCTTAAGATATATTTCAAATTCTTTTTGTTATCTGTGGTAATCATAGTATCTTCCATTTCTTTTTCCCCTTACTTCCAAGCAGAAGCTCTGGTAGCGTAGTGCTAAGGCACTTGACTGCTAACCACAAGGCTGGTGGTTCAAACCCACCAGCCACTCCTAGGAAGGAAGGTCAGACAATCTACTTCCATAGTGATATCACCTTGAACACCCAAGGAGGGGTCTCTATGAGTCAGGGCCGACTCGACGGCACATAACAACAACAACAACAGCACTCCCAAGCAGTTGGGAAGATATTTCCTTGCTTTCTTGATATTAGGTCTCACGATTGTTGTGACCACTGAAATGTGAGAGGAATCATTGAGTGATCCTTCTGGTTGTCAGGTTTAAAAGCCTATGTGCAAATTATCACCATCACTCCTTTGTTTCCTCAGACTCAGTAATCAGCAACAGTGCATGTGGCAGGGCTCTGCAAATCTGGGTTTCAGAGTAGAGTGATGTGGAGCTGAGACATCAGCTTACCTGTGCAAGATATGTAGCAAGAGCAAGAAATAACATTTGTGTTCTAAGCCACTGAGGTGTGAGGTTTGTTTTATTACTGCAGCATAACCTAGCCTTTCCTGACTGGTTCAGTATCCCTGGAATACTTTAAAATGCCTTTTAAAATGTCTTGGGTTCTTCAAGATGAGGTGGGCTCTGTGGAGAAATAACTGATTATTTTCCAAAAAGACTCATATTAATGTTTGAAACAACATTGTCATTAACGCTTTTGTATTAGTATGCCTCTGAGATGCAATACACAACTCCGTACTGTCTATTCATCTTTTTTGTGTGTGCATGTGTGTAGGGGTAGGTGGGTTTATTTTATTCCCATGAAGAAAGCATTTGAAGGCATAGTTTAGAAAGAGAATTTGTTCAAGGCAGCCCAACTATGAATCAGCATCCTTTGGAGAAAACAATCTCAAGAAAGAATTGAAGGGTATTAGGCCTGGGGGAATGCAGCTAGAGAGTAACAAGCTATTAGCAAATTGGGTAGCTTTCAACATAACATAGCATAACAGGATAATATAAATATGGATTAGTGCTCCAGTCCAAGTTTTTATTGTAAGAGGTACAGCTGAGTGAGTGGAGGAGTAGCCGAGACAAAGATTTGGCCGGAAAAACACATTTTTGTGCGTGTGTCAGACCACTTAATCCATTTCTGGACTCATTTTTAAGCCTAGGCATTATAACTATTAACAATTTGCCACCTTTTTAAACTCAGAGAGACTAAGGCTCTCCTACACTATTGCAAATTATGTATTCAAATCATTTTAGTTGCAGTAGCCTTAAATAGAGACATTTTCCTTTTCCCTCTTCTGTTTAGTGGCAAAGAATCTCTTCCAAAGGTCTTCTGTTGGGTATAAGCTCTTCCAGACCTTTAAGAAGGTAGCTGCTGAAGGAAATAAGCTACTTAAACTGGGCAACATAGGTTTGTGCCTGCATAGAACAAAGCAATGTTCTTTGCCTATTGTTCCATCTATAGCCACATCCACATATTAGCAGCAATAATAAAATATTGCTGCATTATCCCCAAAGCATGGGGCTCTGATAAGATAAAAGCTTTTTTCCCAGAGGGGTTGGTTAGTGTGTGGGAGTGTGAGATTGGAGAGGAAGGAAATACATTAACCCCATGGTTCTGCTAGAAATGGCCTCTTCTGTTATGAAGAAAATGCACACGATAAACATGTGTGACTAGCCAAATCATAAGAGATCGGTTACTTTCTCACTCTACTTATTTCTGTTTATAGTACTAGTAAGTGGTTAGAATGATGCAGACTGCTCCAATGGGAAGTGGCCCATGAACTACACACGATGAGTGAGAGTAGAAAAATAAACAACACAAAAGGACAGAGCAAGAATGATTGTTGAGTGAGTGGAGACTCGGAGTATGCTCAGGTATCTGGAGTGTGAAATCTCTGCACTCCTCTCTTCTGATGCCCTGGGATGAAGCTATCACTTATGGCTTATTTTTCTTCCTTAATTACATTCTTCAGTGTGAGGATATACATAACATACATGCAGGTAATGAAGCAGAATAATAAAATGAACAGCTGTGAATTCACTACACAATTTTAAAACCACAAACATCATTGCAATCGCTTATATGCTCCTCCCATATCCATACTCTTCCCTTTTCCCAAGCTGGGGATAAATTTTATGTGTAAAATAGTTTGCTTTATTAAAAAATCACACACACTGAACACACACACATATACATACACATGAGAAATTACATATATATGTATATATATATACCTCTCTATATAGTGAATTGGGAGCTCTGGTGGCGTAGTGCCTAAGGCATCTGACTGCTAACCAGAAGGCTGGTTGTTCAAACCCACCAGCCTCTCCCTGGAAGGAAGGTTGGTCAATCTTCTTCTGTAGTGATATCGCCTTGGACCCCAAGGAGGGGCCTCTATGAGTCAGACCTGACTCGACAGCAGTGGGTTTGTTTATATAGTGAATTATATTTTTATATTGTTGTTGCTATTGTTATTAATACTATCAAGATAGTTCCAAGTCATAGTGGCCCTATGTACAACAGAACAACACATCGCCTAATCCTGCCCCATCCTCACAATCATTGCTAAGTTTGAGCCCATTGTTGGAGTGACTATGTCAATCCATCTCATTGAGGTTTTTCCTCTTTTTGCTGACCATACACTTTACTATGCATGAAGTCCTTCCCCAGGGACAGGTCCTTCCTTATAACATGTGGCATGAAGTCTTGCTATCCTTGCTTCTAAGAAGGATTCTGGTTATACTTCTTTCAAGACAGATTCGTTCCTTCTGGAACAAATACTTCTTCTGGTGTATTTAATTATCTTCACAAACACTGTAAATCAAATACAGCAACTCTTTGTTTTCCCTTATTCATTGAAGAGTTGATGCTTTTGTGGTGTTGGTGAAGAATACTGAAAGTACCATGGACTGTCAAAAGAACTAATAAATATGTCTTGGAAGAAGTGCAGCCAGAATGCTCCTTGGAAGCGAGAATGGCCAGACTTCATATCAACTACTTAGGTCATGTTGTCAGAAAGGACCATTCCCTGGAGAAGGATATCATGCCTGGTGTGGTGATTAAGTTTGTGTGTCAACTTGGCTGGGCCTGGTTGAGTGGCTGGACAGATGAATGTAGTTATTTCCCATGGTGAGATTGGTAATTAACTCCATGGTGGAATCTATTGGAGCAGCTGAGTAGCTGCTTTAGGTATGTTGTCTGCTTCCTATATATAAGAAACAGCTTTGGGAATGGTCTCTAGCTTATGGCACACTTGAACCCTGCATGTAGCTAAGTTGTTGTTCATTAGCCTGCCGTGCTCTGCCACTTGGGACTTTTAATGGGCTTGAATTAATGGCCTAATGTGTGGTTTGGTACTATCAGGACTGTGCCTTATTTCTTGTTGACCTTGGGCTTGTCAGCCTCAGCAGCTAGCAGCTGAGTGAAGAAAAGCCTCCAGCTTCAGTGGGCCGGGAGCAGGAGGCATAGCTGAAGCCCAAGTTTAAGGGGCTTTTACCAAGCCCCTAGAGCCTGGCACTTTGAACTCAGACTTAAAGCCTCCAAACTCTAAGAGAATAAACTGCTGTTTGTTCAAACTATTCCATTTGTGATATATTCCTGTCAGAATGGCACTAGGTAACCAAAACACCTGGTAAAGTGGAGGGTCAACAAAAACAGGGAAGCCCCTCAACAAGATGGATTGACACAGTGGCTGCAATGATGGGCTCAGGTACAGCAAAGATTCTGAGGCTGGCACGAGACCAGGCAATGTTTCATTCTGTTGTACATAGGGTTGCTATGAGTTACAGCCAACTTAATGGCACCTTACAACAACAACAACAGCATTCATTGTCTAGCTTTCTATGTATATGAGATGATTGAAAATACCATGGCTTGCATCAGGCACACCTGGTCTTCAAAGAGGTAACTTTGCTTTTCAATACTTTAAAGAGGTCTTTTGAAGCAGATTTGCCCAATGCAATATGTCATTTGATTTCTTGACTGCTGCTTCCATGGGTGTGGATTGTGGATCCAAGTAAAATGAAATCCCTAACAATTTCAATCTTTTCTCCATTCATCATGATGTGGCTTATTGGTCCAGTTGGGAGGATTTTTGTTTTCCTTATATTGAGGTGTCATCCATACTGAAGACTGTAGTCTTTGATCTTCATCAGTAAGTGCTTCACTTTCAGCAAGCAATGTTGTGTCATCTGAGTATCACAGCTTGTTAATGAGTCTTCCTCAATCTTGATGCTGCATATTCTTTATATAGCCCAGCTTCGTTGATCATTTGCTCACCATACAGACTAAATAAACATAGTGAAAGAAAACAATCTTGGCACACACCTTTCCCGGTTTCAAACCACCCAGTATTCCCTTGTTCTGTTTGGATGGCTGTGTCTTGATTTACAGAGAGGTTCTGCATGAGCACAATTAAGTATTCTGTAATTCCCATTCTTCAAAATGCTATCCATAATTTGTTATGACCCACACAATTGAATGCCTTGGCATAGTCAATAAAACGTAAGTAAACATCTTTCTGGTATTCTCTGCTTTCAGCCAAGATCCATCTGACATAAACAATGATATCCCACATTCCATGTCCTTTTCTGAATCCATCTGGACTATCTAGCAATTCCTTGTCTACGTACTATTGCAACTGTTTCTGAATTATCCTTAGCAAAATTTTACTTGCATGTGATTTTAATGATATTGTTCAATAATTTCCATATTCTGTTGGATCGCTTTTATTTAGAATGGACACAAATACAGATCTTTTCCATTTGGTTGGCCAGTTAGTTGTCTTTCATATTTCTTGGCATAGATGAGTCAGTGCCTCCAGCATTACATCCATTTGTTGAAACATCTCAGGGTATTCCATCAACTTCTGGAGACATGTTTTTAGCCAGTGTCTTCAGTGCAGCTTGGACTTCCACCTTCAATATCATTGGTTCTTGATCATATGATACCTTCTGAAATAGTAGAACATCAACCATTTTTTTTTTTTTTTTGGTACAGTAATCTATGTATCACATTCATCTGCTTTTGATGCTTTCTGCATTGTTCATTTTTTTTTTTTTCCACAGAATCCTTCAATATTGCAACTGGAGGCTTGATATTTTTTTGTTTTTATCTCACTTCTCACTTCCTCCCTGTGGTTACCCTTTCCTTGTGTCCTTCTTGCCTATAAGTCCCTGCCTCCCTACATTTCTCCCTGTTCAAATGCTGCCCTTCTGATCTCCCATGATTGACTGTTCTAAGGCGTTCATCTCCCTGGTGCAGATATTCAGGTCATAGCCTGTCTATTGTTTGGTTGAGAGTTAAGCCACAATAGTGAGATAAATTCCAGGCCTGAATGGTGACCTGGGGCCACAGTCTTGGAGGTTTTACCAGTCTCTATCAAACTAGTAAGTTTTATTTATTTATTTTTTAATATTTATTTAATGGTTTTGAGTTTTGTTCCACATTCTTCCTCTACTCTACAGAGGATCTCTAATTTTGATCCCTCAGTGGTTGGCATTGGTACTTGGCTATCATCTAGTTCTTCTGGTCTCTGGGTCAAAAAGGTTGATGTTTTTATGGTTTGTTAGTCCTTTGGACTGTTTCCATGCATCTTTGATATTCTTCACTCTTTGCTCCAGACTAGGAGAGACCAATAGCTGCCACTTAGACAGCTATTTGCAAGCTTTTAAGATCCCAGTCACTACTCACTGAAGTAAGAGGTAGAACAATATTTTTGTATACCATGTTGTGCCAATTGAGCTTGTGCCCCCCTCAAGGCTTGAGTTTTTTCTTCAGTTCCCTCAGTTTGAGAAATACTGTGTGTGTACTTCCCTTTTGGTTTCTAACTCCAGGTCTTTGCACATTTCATTGTAATATTTTAGTTTGTCTTCTCAAGTTGCCCTTTGAAATCTTCTGTTTAGCACTTTACATAATTATTTCTTCCAGTCACCTTAGCTATTCTGTTTAAGAGCAAGTTTCAAAGTCTCTTACGACATCTGTTTTGTTCTTTACTTTCTTTCATTTCTTTTAATGACCTTTTGTTTTTGTATTATATGATGTCCTTTGTGCCATCCCACTACACATCTGGGTTTTGGTCATTAGTGTTCAATTTGTCAAACCTATTGAGATGGTCTCTAAATTCAGATGGTATATATTCAAGGTTGTACACTGGCTTTTTGGACTTTTTTAAATTTTCTTCACCTTCACCTTGAATTTGCATATGAGCAATTCATGGTTTGTTCCACAGTTGGCTCCTGGCCTTGTTCTGCCTATATACCAACATCTATACATTTACAGGTATTAATAATCAAAATGTGGAATGTATGATGTATGAACCTAGGGCAATTGGAAGTTGTAAAAAAGGAAATGGAATGCATAAAAATTGATATCCCCAACATAAATGAGCTATAATGGACTGGTATTGGCCATTTTGAATTGGGTAATCAGATGATCTACTATGATAAATTGAAGAGGAATGGTGTGTCATTCATTATCAAAAATAACATTTAAACTGTGGCTTTCAGCCAAATAGACAAGTTTATAAGGTGAATATTTGCACTAGATAGGTCCACTCTTTAGAACAATCAATCATGGGAGATCAGAAGGGCAGTATTTGCACAGGGAGGTAGCTCAGAGGGCAGAAATGCATAGGAAAGAAGGAGAGAGGTAAAAGGTAACCACAGGGAGGAAGTAGGAAGAAAGCTGTTACATTGTGGGCATTGCAATAGATGTCATGAAACAGGATGTGTATGAATTATTGTATGAAAAATGAATTTTCCCTGTAAACTTTCACCCAGATCTCTCTCTCTCTCACACACACACATAAAAGGCATTTCAAGATCTATACTGAAGTACAATACTGTCAGTGATAAGATAATATCCATACATGTACAAAGAAGACCAATTAGTACCACTATTATTCAAATTTTCACACCAAACACTACAGTGAAAGATGCAGAAATTGAAGATTTTCTTCATCTTCTGCAGTTTGAAACTGAGCAAACATGCAATCAGGATGCATTGATAATTAAATATGGCCAGAATAGGAACATTGGGAACAAAGAAGAAGCATTGATAGGTGGAAAATATGGTATTGGTGATAGAAATGATGCTGGAGGTCACATGAGAATTTTGCAAGACCAAGGATGTATTCATTGCAAATGTCTTTTTTCCTCAACAATATAAGTAGTGACTATACATGTTGACTTCACCAGATGGCATATACATGAATGAAATCAATTACAATTGTGGGAAGAGATAATGGAGAAGCTCAATAGTACCAGGCAGAACAATTGCAAGGCTGACTATGGACCATTAATTGCTCATATGCAAATTCAAGTTGAAGTTGAAGAAAATTAAAAACAAGTCCACAAGATCCAAAGTATGATATTGATTATATCCCACTTGAATTTAGAGACCATCCCAAGAGTTGGTTTGACATATTGAACACTAATGATCAGATGAGTTGTGGGATGACATCAAAGACATTGTACATAAAGAAAAAAAAAATAGGAAAGAATGTAAAGACCAAAAGGATGTCAGAAGAGACTCTGAAACTTGCTCTTGAACAGAGAAGCTAAAGTGAATGACAGAAATGATGAAGTAAGAGAGCTGAACAGAAGACTTCAAAAGGTGGCCTTGGAAGACAAAGTAAAGTATTATAATGAAATGTGCAAAGACCTGGAGTTGGAAAACCAAAAGGAAAAACAGGCTCAGAATTTTTCAAGCTGAAAGAATTGAAGAAAAGTTCAACCCACAAGTTGTAATAATGTCCATACAGTTACAAAGAAGACCAGTTAGTACTATGGCTAATAATAGGTTTCTATGGATAAAATATTGAACAATGCAGGAAGCATCAAAAGAAGATGAAATAAATACGGAGTCACTGTACCAAAAAGCATTGTTGATGTTCTACTATTTCAGGAGATAGTACATGATAAAGAAATGGTATTGAAGGAAGAACTCCAAGGTACTGGCAAAAACCAAGGCCCCAGGAATTGATGGAATACCAATGAGATGTTTGAACAAATGGATGTAGTGCTGGAGGTGCTTATTTGTATATACCAAGGAATATGGACAATAGCTACCTGGCCAATCAACTGGAAGAGATCCATATTTGTGTTAATGCCAAAGAAAGTGATTCAACAGAATGCAGAAATTATTGAGCAATATCATCAATATCAAACATAAGTAAAATTTTACTAAAAATAATAAAAAATTGCAGCAGCAATTGACAAGGAACTGTCGGAAATTCAAGCTGGATTCAGAAGAGGACACAGAAGGAGAGATATCATTCCTGATGTCAGATGGATCTTGACTGAAAGCAAAGAATACCAGAAATATATTTAGCTGTATTGTATTGACTATGCAAGGACATCCAATTGTTTGGATCATAATCAATTATGGATAATATTACTTGGGATTGAATTCCACAGCATAGTTCCTCATGAGGAAACTATACATAGGCTAAGAGGCAGTCATTCAAACAGAACAAAGGGATACTGGGTGGTTTAAAATCAGGAATGATGTACATCAGGGTAGTATCTTTTCACTATATTTATCCAATCCGTGTGCTTCAGATTGTGCAATCAGAAAATAATTTGAGAAGCTCAACTATATGAAAGAGCTCTGGTAGCATAGTGCCTAAGGCACTTGACTGGTAACCAGAAGGCTGGCAGTTCAAGCCCACCAGCTACTCCTCGGAAGGAAGGTTGGACAATCTTCCATAGTGATATTGCCTCAGAAACCCAAGGAGGGGTCGCTATGAGTCGGGTCTGAATCGATGGCACATAACAACAACAACAACAACTATATGATGAAGAATGTGGCATCAGGATTGTAGGAAGTCTAATTAATAACCTGCAGTATACAGATGATACAACCTTACTTGCTGAAAATGAAGAGGATTTGAAGTACTTACTGATGAAGAACAAAGACTACAGCCTTCAGTTTGGATTATACTTCAACATAAAGGAAGCAAAAATCTTCACAACTGGGCCAATAGGGAACATCATGATAAATGGAGAAAAGATTAAAGTTGTCAAGGATTTAATTTTACTTGGATCTATAATCATCACCCATGGAAGCAGCAGTCAAGAAATCAAATGACATATTGCCCTAGGCAAATTTGCTGCAAAAGACCTTTTTGAAGTGTATAAAAGCAAAGATGTCAGTATGATGACTAAGGTGAACCTGACCCAAGCCATGGTATTTTCAGTAGCCTTATATGCATGAAAGCTGGAGAATGAATAAGGAAGACTGAAGAAGAATTGATGCAACAGTTGTGTTTGCAAAGAATATTGAATATATCATGGATTGCCAGAAGAACTAACAGATCTGTCTTGGTTGATGTACAACTGGAATGCTCCTTAAAAATGAGAATGGCCAAACTTCGTCTCTCGTACTTTGATCAGGTTGTCAGAAGGGTCCAGTCCCTGGAGAAGGACATCATGCTTGGTAAAGCCGAGGATCAGTGTTAAAGGGGAAGACCCTCAATGAGATGGATTAACACTGGCTGCAATAAGGACATCAAGCATAGCAACAATTGTGAGGATGGCACAGGACCAGGCAGTGTTTATTTTTGTTGTACACAGGGTGCTATGAGACAGACTGACTCAATAGCACTTAACAAGAACAACAACAATCTATATACATCTCCACATAGTATATTGTTTGGTTTTGATTTTTTTTTTTGAGCTTTATAAAAATGATTTACCTTGTGCAGTTTGCTGGAACATGCTATTTTCACTCAATATTCTATTTCTAAGATTCATCCTTGTAGTTTTGTTATGTCCTAGGTCATTTATTTTTCCTGCTCTATAATTTGCTACTATGTAGCTCTACTAGAGTTTTTTTTTTTTTTTTTTAATCTATTCCTCTGTTGATGGACTTTTGCATTGT
>NW_006921652.1:3212853-3223142 GCF_000298275.1 Orycteropus afer afer
TAAACATCTTTCTGGTATTCCCTGCCTTGAGCCAAGATCCATCTGACAACAGCTATGATATCCCTTGTTCCACGTCCTCTTCTGAATCCGGCTTGAACGACACTTGAACTGGAAAGTTAGATTTGTAGTAACTTACCCTTGTGAAGGTGGAACAGTGTGCTTGAGTGCCCTTGAGAATTCCTTGAGATCCTATAATTTTATAATAATTTGGACCTGGCAAGCAACATTGAAATATATCTATAAATAATGATACATGCTATTTGAGGATTTTCTGTATACCTATACTGAAAATTTAATATTTTGGGGTCGTAAGAGTAGAAACTCACTTTGGCTAATTTTCACCAAAGGGAAATACTCATAACGATTCTGTTTATAACTGCTCAAATGCTTGAAATCTTAAATGTCCATCAGTAGAAGGGATGAGTCATTTGTTGGTGGGCAGGACACCTGCATGATGGCTTCATCAAGTCTGCCCATGATCAGGGAGGAGGCCATTACCCGAAAGGAAACCTGTCTGCTTTTAATGAAAGAAATGGGTAGGTAAACAACAGATTCCAAATACCATGACTCATAATGTTCTTTCTTGGGTAGAAAGAGTGTGAGTATTGCTGGTTTCCAAAGAAGACAGGTAGTAGCTTGAATGAAAAAAAAAAAAAAAAAAAGAAAAAGAAAAAGTTCTTAACATAATATATCTTAATAAAATATTGTTGAATTATTTGTCTAACTACACCGATCTTCCTTTTGGATGAAGTTTTCTGTGCTAAGCTAATATCTAATAGAAAAAAAAAAAAAGAAGAAAAGAATTCAATTGCCATCAAGTCGGATCCCACTCACAGCGATCCCTCCTTGGGTTTCTGAGGCAGTGTCATTACAAAAGTAGATTGCCCAACCTTCATTCCCACAAGTGGCTGGTGGTTTGAACCACCTGCCTTCTGGTTAGCAGTCAAATGCCTTAGGCACTATGCTACCAGAGCTCCCTTGTTGTTGTTGTTGTTATGTGCCGTCGAGTCGGACCCGACTCATAGCGACCCCTCCTTGGGTTTCCGAGGCAGTGTCACTACGGAAGTAGATTGCCCCATCTTCCTTCCAGAGCTCCCTAATAGCTAATAATATAGGTTAATTTGTGCTAAATTGTGAAGAGGATGATGACTTTGTTCAGGGAAGGAGTACAATTTCAAATCCAGTGATAGCTTTGGCCCATCAGTATTGGTGGCCTGAGTGTTCAGTAGAGCATTTACATCCTCTTCCTAGCTAATTGTGAACTAACTTGAGGGTAGCTACACTTCTCTCACACAAAGGTTGGGTGTGGTCTACTTTCATAATCCAGAGAATGGATGGCTGCTAGGATTCCTTTGGACACTGTTGTTGGCAGGGACAATCTTTAAATCTTAGTTTTCCATCAGACTTCAAGGCTGATATCATTTTTAAGTAAATAGTAAATTCTAAATCTGGGAAATCAGACATGGAGTGCCTCGTTTACAATAAGGCTACATGAATTCCAGCTTACATCCAGGAGGACACAAGGTTCTGAACTTATACACATAGTAATGTGTGTAAAGGCAGCACCATTTTGAAATCCACAGAAATTATATCAGAAGAGAGTCATTTTCCTCTAGTTTTTATGTTTAGAAAGAGCCATATCTTATCAAAATATATTAAGAAATAATTTAGATAAAAACATTTCAAATGTGAGCAATGTTAATAATAATGATGATTATTGCCATTTATGGTTAAGTCAACTCTGACTAATAGTGACTCCATGTCTGTCAGAATAAAACTGTGTCCACAGGATTTTCAGAAGTAGATTACCAGACCTTTCTTCTGAGGCATCTTTGAGTGGACTTGAATCTCCAACTTTAGTGTTAGCAACTGAATATGTTAACTATTTATACCATTTTAAAAATAAAATAATTTAAAAGTACCCAAACCCGCTGCCATTGAGTCAATTCCAAGTCATAGTTACCTCTTTGGGTTTCTGTGGCAGTAAATCTTTGTGGAAGTAGATTGCCCAGTCTTCCTTCTGCAGAGTGGCTGGTGGGTTTGAAACATCAACCTTCTGGTTAGCAATCAGATGCCTTAGGCACTGTGCTACTAGAGGTCCAGAGTTTACACCACTTAGGGCCTCCCAATGATGATTAGAGTTAACATTTATTGAATTTCTCCTTTGTGTCTTGCAAAGTATCTTGTGTGCTGATTTATAACATTGATAGTGATCCTTTTAATGGGTTTGTTATTCCTATTTTACAGGTAGGAAAGCTGAAGATTAGTTCTATTAAATAACTTAGATAACACAGTAAGTGATCTTGCTGCGATGATGTTGCATTTGGAGTTATGAGAAGTGTGTATAAAATGAATTTTATTGCTTTTTTTACTTTCTCGAGGAGCTCTGGACATGTAGTCGTTAAGACACTTGGCTGCTAAGCAAAAGGTCAGTGGTTTGAACCCACCAGCTGCTCCACAGAAAAAAAAAATGGGGGAGTCTGCTTCCTAAAGATTTACTGCCTTGGAAACCCAATGGGGTCGCTATGAGTTCAAATTGAGTCAATTGCAGTGAGTTTGGTTTTTTTGGTTTGACTTTCTCCTGTAAAGAGACACACAGTATTTGATAATATACAGTATTTCATAATAATGCATGGAGTTTCTGTGCAGGATCAGTATAGTCTTATTTTCAGTTGGTGAAGGAAAAAAATTATGGAGCACTGGATACTTTCTCTGGACATGATAAGTACCTTTTGACAGTTAGCATCTGCCTTGTGGAATGATTTCGATAAACTCCCTCTTTGTCCTTTCTAAAAATGGCAAAAGCCTTTTTAATGGTGGCATAGAGTATAGGGCAACCTAGATAAGGCCCACCTTTTGACTGGATAGACAAAAAGGGAGGCAGAAAATTAATAACTTGTTTGGTGGTACAAGATCTCATTTTGTATCTGTTATGTTCTCTAAAATCCTTGGCAAGTAGAAAACTTGACGCATCTGGATAGTAGCATCAACCAACACTAGATTATCAATTATTGGTTGCCTTTGACTCAATTCTGACTCAAGACAACCCCACGTATGTAAGAGGAGAATTGTGTTCCATTGGGTTTTCAATGGCTGATTTGTTGAAAGCAGATTGCTAGGTCTTCTGCTGAAGCATCTCTGGGTGGACAGAACCCCTGAGTTTTCAGTTAGCAGCCAAGAGTGTTAACCATTTGCACCATCTAGGTATTACAATTCTGTTTTCCACATAGGCAAAGTACTTTGAGTAATCTACTTTTAATCTTTTAATATAGGAAAGAGTCTTAGAATGCTCAATAGAACTGCGATCTCTCGCTTCTTTTAAATGTATTTTTTTTGGCCAATGACACTCCCGTCTGAGTCACCAGGCCTGGATTGTGGTCCTCCTCTGGTTCATGCACCCTGGACTAAAGATCAGCGGTTTGTGCAGCCGTTATCTTTCAGCTCTCACTCTAACTAGCAAACTTGCACAGCTTGATCTTCCCTTTAATTTAGAATTTGTCTTCTTTCTTGGCTGCTGGCTGCCTTCAGAAAGGAATGAATGAGCATCTCAGTGAGTAAATGTAACTAACTCCCCAACCCTCACCCTCCTCCCACCCCAGTAATCATTAGTCGGAACATCTGTTCACCCTGCATTTAGAACATGATAGAGCTCACACTGGGATTTTTGGTTAGGATGTTTTCAACATCAATTATTTACTAGACTGAAAGCTTTGAAAAAGAAGGAACTGTGTCCTATACTCAACTGCAGTTCTGAGCCTGAGCATAAGACCTGGTACCTATGAAGGCCAAAGAAATATTTGTTCAAATGCATTGACTCTTTACATCTGGGACATAACTGAAGATGGTTGGTAGAAGAGCGGAGCCAGAAGAGTCACATTTTGTCAGTGAAATTTGTGTTATGACTATTCCTTTACTGGAGAAGAATTGGAAGGCTTCTTCTTATTGCATCATTCTTCTTACACGTTTGTCTTTAACTCTGAGAGACTAGTGAAAATTTGTCTCTGGAACCAGATAGACTTAGGACTGATTGTCAGCTTTGCAGCTTTCTTTCTAGCTTGTTACCTTTGATAAAATTACTTAAAAATTCTAAGCCTTGGTATTATCACCTCTAAAATGGAGATAAATAATAATAACTACAGTAGTGTAGTAATTTGAGACAATACTGGTAAAGTACATACTCAGTGAGTGATAGCTATAACAATTATTATTTTATAACTGATAGCAAAACTGATATTTACACCACATAAATCTTGTAGCCAACTTTTCCATTTAGTTTCAAAGGTATGAATTTTATACCATCTAAAATAGTTAGAGGAGCTCTGGTAGCATAGTGGCTAAGGCACTTGACTGCTAACCAGAAGGCTGGCGGTTCAAACCCACCAGCCACTCCTCGGAAGGAAGGTTGGGCATTCCTACTTCCGTAGTGATACTGCCTCGGAAACCCAAGGAGGGGTCGCTATGAGTCGGGGCCAACTCGATGGCAAACAACAACAACAACAACAAAATAGTTAGAGAGTAAATGATTATTTGCTTTACTTTCATGTACCAACAATAGATGGTTGCAACAGCATTATCATTTTGTATCATGAAATTAATCTTTTACTCTAGCAGTTGACTTCAAAATATATTTTTAATGGCCCTAACAAACAGGTCTCCAAACCTACTTTTCTCTATGGATTTTTATTTATTCAATACCCAGTTTTGCAATGTTATCAGTCATCTATTGCTATATAACCAATGACTCCAAACACAGAGTGGCTTAAAATAAAATCATTAATTCTGGTTAATCTAAATGGGCTTGATTGGGTGTCTCTGCTAGGCTCACTTCCTCCTTGTAGGCTTAGGTCTGTTCCATGTGTGTTCATTCATTTTGGGCTCATGCTTTTATCATATTGATGATAGAGGCACAAGAGGGCAAGATCATTTGTATAAGCAAGGGTTAAGCTTTTGTTTGCACTGTGTCTGCTAACACCCATCAGTGAAACAAGTCACATAGCTGAATCAAAAATCAAGGGTCAGGGAAATATATTTTTCCTATGGGGACAGGAGTCGGTAGTGAATATTCTTGAGCAACGATTAGTCTATTACAAAGTGAAACAACAGGAGAGATTCTAAATTGAGGCCAGTGGATTAGCAAATTATTTCTTTCCGAGGAAACCAGATAGCAATAGTGACTGATAGAGGGGTTCTTTCTTTCTAGGGATACATATTCAATCCAGGTTGCATCACTAAGTGCTCAGAATTTAGAATGCTCAGGTCTGTAGTCTAAGAGGGATGTATGCAACTGAGCTTTAAAAATATAGCACTTAAGAAAATAGACTGAAGTGAGTCCTAGGGGATATTGCTAAAGAGATTGCTATTACTTCTAGCATTACAATTTATGCTTCCTGCAAGAATATTATTTGGGGATACTTTTTTAAAGAAAAAAGAAAACTAAGTTGTATTTGTGCTGGTTTTGATGACATGGCTTCTGAAATATCGGGCTAGGCTTTGTATACAGGCTTTGTAGAAACTTTTATTTTGGGAATTTTTTCAGTAGCAAAGTTACAAGGGAAAGAAAACATGAGACATATTCTGCATTCTAAATTTCCAGGTGTGTGTGTGTGCAGGGTGGGGAGGGCACTGTTCCTGCTCATGTCCTGGCTTGCTCTCAATGAAGATTTAGACAGAGGTTCTGTCTTTGTGTCCAGACTGTCCTTAGGATGGATAAATTTTCTCAAAACGGTAACTGAAAAAGGTCATTCAGACATTTACCACCTGTATGTAAAGGAAGATATTTGGATAAGAATTTGCATTTTTTGAGAGTGTAATTGTGTTAAACTAATCACTCTGCCACCAGTTTCCCCTCAATATTAGCAAACTGAGGTTTCTTCATCTTTTGTATTTAGAAATAAAAAGAATCTTAATCTAAAGGTCCCCAACTTTATTTGCACATTGGAATCACTAGAGGAGCTTTGAAAAATACTGATGTCCAAGTGGTTCTCACTTCAGAGAGGCTGATTGAATTGATCTGATATGCATCCTGGGCCTCAGAAGATTTGATGTTCCCTCAGTGAATTAAATGTGCAGCCAGGGTGGTAAGCCTCTGCTTGTTAGCTTCATCTTTGCCATCAGAACAACTCATTGCTTGTAGATCTGCATTCAGTGCTAGGCAATATGGGAGAGTGGGCATTAAATGACTGGATGTTGTCAATGTGCTGGAGCTTGGGATGTTACTGAATTGAATCCTCACAAAAATCCTATGAGTGAGTATTGCTTTCCTCATCTTTTAGTGAATAATCAAAAGCTCAAAAAAGTTACCAAGCTTGCTCTAAACACAGAATTAATTTTTTTTTTTAAATTATGTTTGGATGGAGGTTTACAGGGTAAATTAGTTTTCTATTCAATAATTTATACACCTTTTATACAAACATGAATTGCTATTTAAATGCAGAAGTTTTAATCACTAAATTAGGATTTCAACCTGAACTATCAGCTTCAAAACACTAGGCTCCTTCTTATTCCCAAATAAAGCTGAATAAGCACTGTTTTTGTCCCCCTCAAGTTGAAGCTGAAGAAAATTAAATCAATTTCATAAAAGCCAAAATAGGACCTTGAATATATCTCATCTGAATTTAGAGATAATCTGAAGAATAGGCTTGACAAATTGAACACCAGTGATGGAAGACCAGACGAGTTGTAGGAAGCCATCAGGAACGTCATACATGAAGAAAGCCAAAGGTCATTAAAAAGACAGGAAAGGGGGGGAAAAAAAAAAAGACCAAAATGGATGGCAGAAGGGACCCTAAAACTTGCTCTTGACACGAGAGTAGCTAAAGCAAATGGAAGAAATGACAAAATAAAATAGCTGAACAGATTTCAAAGGACAGCTTGAGAAAGACAAAGTAAAGTATTAAAATGCAATGTGCAAAGACCTGGAATTAGAAAACCAAAAGGGAAGAATATGCTCAATATTTCTCAATCTGAAACAACTGAAGAAAAAAATTCAAGCTTCAAATTGCAATATTGAAGGATTCTATGGAGGAAATACTGAATGATGCAGAAAGCATTAAAAGAAGATGGAAGGGAGACTTCCAGTAAGAAGGCAGAATACACAGACAAGCTATATAGACCCTCTTCAACAAAGAAAAGAGAAATCAATTGACACAGATAGTGAAGATAATTCTGGAGCGCTGAGCTTTGAATAGGAGGATGCAGAAATGGATTAAATACCAACTAGTAGAAGAATCTGAATGAAAGCAGTGAATAAGGACAGCACGGCCAGTTTTAAATATTTGCAAGTGGTGTTATGACCTGGGCAGTAACCTAAAAATTGGCCCTGCTTACCAAGGGCTGCATGGACAATGACACCGGTGGCTTATGACTAGAAAGGAAATAAGGAGAAAACAATAAGGAGACAAACTGAGCTGTACACTATTGGTTATCCTGAGGGTGCAGCCATTTTGAACATTTACAAGTAGTGCAGCTTTTCTGGATAGGTAAAGTGGCAGTATTCCTATCTAAGCAACCTAAGAATAGACTCTACTCTCTGAGGACAGCAGAGGCAACCATGCTGGGAGCTGATGACTGGAAAGGTACAATATTCTCCTTGTTACTGTTATACCCCATACCCTCTTGGTGAATGGAAGTCAGGCCATTCTCCACCTCCACCCACTGACTGGACCTGAAGGAATTCCGTCCCGGTCTTTGTGCTCTGACAGAGCCTGAGAGCCCCCAGATTTCTTTCTTTCTTTGTTTTAAATTATTCTTTTGTTTTTCTTCCTTTTTATTTCTAGCCTTTCATTTTCCTTCCTGGGTTCTAGTTTATTTTTCTCTTCCTTTTTCCTGGTTCCTATCTTTTTTCTTTCTTTTTGTTCTTTCCATCCCTTATTTTTCTTTTTGCAATTTTTTCATTTATTTCCCTTATTATTCTTTTACTCTTACTCTTTTCTTTTATCCCCCCTCTCCAAACATTGTGCTTTTTGTTTTCCTTTTTCTATTTATATTTATTTTGTCTTTTTGAAATATTTCTTTAAATATTTCTGCTCATTTATTACTTTTCCTTTCTGTTCCTTCTTCTTCTTCTTCTTCTTCTTCTTCTTCTTCTTCTTCTTCTTCTTCTTCTTCTTCTTTCTTGTCATTGCATCTGTGTATTTATGCAGTTTGTGTTTTCTGTCCTCTTGTTTTTACTTTTTTGGAGGGATTTTTTTGGGGGGGATTTTTTATTTTTGTCTACCTGAGTGGGAGATGGCAACTGTGCCCATACAATCCAACCATGAATACACTTCCCGCAGCTCCACCTACTGAGTGAAGGCGACCACTTCTTTCTGCACCAACTGGTCAATGACAGATGACAGCTAATGTGAGCCTGACTCACCATTAACTGCTTTTCACAAACAGCTAACAGAGATCTTTGCATCCACTCATTCTCTACGATACCCACAAAGAGATAGGTGGTTAGTGCCTAAATGCTGACAACTAGTGAATAGAGGAGCACAGGACACTGCTTACTCAGATAAATCAAAACAAAACAAAGAAAAGAAATCTTGGGTAGGTCACACCAACATACATTCACCAATTAAATTTAAATATAATGACATCACAATGTCTCAGAACAACAGACCATCATAGTCCATGCAAAGAAGGAAGGTAAAGTAGTAGAAACAAGGGATCAGGATATAGACCCAGAAAACATCTCTGAGGAAGCAGTGGCATTGGAACTTCCTGATAAGGAATTCAAAATAATTATATTTAGGTACCTTCAATGGATTATTGAGAGTGAGACAGATCAGATTAGTGAGAGAGATCAAGGAAAACACTGACAAAATTAAAGAAAACACAGACAAAACCCTGGAACAATTTGGGGAGAAAATACAAGACCAAAATGACAAAATAGATGAAAAATTAGAAATGATACAAAATCTACAGATACAAATCCAGCAGATTAATACTAAAATTTCAGAAATAGGTAACAATGAATGGGGAAACAAATAGAATTGAATCTATGGAAGACAGGAATTAGTGAGATTGAAGACAAATACCTCAATACTACTTTCATAAGAGGAGCTCTGGTAGTGTAGTTTCTAAGGTATTTGACTGCTAACCAGAAGGCTGGTGGTTCAAACCCACCAGCCACTGCTCAATCTACTTCTGTAGTGATATCACCTCAGAAACTCAAAGAGTGTTACAATGAGTTGGGTCCAACTTGACAGCAAACAACAACAACAATAACAACACTTTGGTAAGGGATCAATCAGAAAAAAGATCAAAACAAATTAAAGAAAGCCTAAGATTCATGTGGGAGACCACCATGAGGAATAACTTATGTGTAATTGGAATTTCAGAACAGGAAGAGAGAAATAAAAACCAGAGAGAAAATTGCCCAATATTTGTGGGAAGAGAATTTCCCTGATATGATGAAAGACAAGCATATATTTATTCAAGAAGTTTATTGGACACCAAACATGATAGACCCCAAAAGAAAATCACCAAGACATATCATCATCAAAATCACCAAAATGAAAGACAAATAGCAACACAATATACTTTCTTTTCCAGTGGTCTATTCTCTGGGATAGACCATATATTAGGCCTCAAAGCAAGTCTCAATAAATTTAAAAACATTGAAACACTGCAAAGCATCTTCTCAGATCACAATGCTATAAAATTAGAGATCAACAATATGAAGATCAATGGAAAAAGAGAAAACACATGGAAACTGAATAACACTCTCCTCAAAAATACTGGGTACTAGAAGAAACAAAAAAATGAAGTTAAAAACTCTTTGAATCAAACAAGAATGAAAATATAGTATACTATATTTTCATTTCAGTATAAAACTTTGTGACACAACAAAAGCAGTGATCAGGGGGCAATTTATAGCAATAAATGCACACATCATAAAAGAAGAAAGAGCTAAAATCAACATCTTAACCTAACATCCCCAACAATTAGAAAAAGAGCAGCACAAAACAAAACCCTACAATCACCAGAAGAAAAGAAATAATAAATATTCAAGCAGAAATAAATGAAACAGAAAGTAGAAAGACAATAGAAAAAATCAACACAACTAGAAGATGGTTTTTTGAAAAGAATAATAAAATGGACAAACCATTGGCAACCCTAAGAAAAGGAGAGAATACAAGTGATATGAATTAGAAATGAATTGGGCAACATTAAAACAGAACCAACTGAAATAAGGATAATATCAGCATACTATGAAGAACTGTAGTCCAAAAAATTGAAAATGTAGAAGAAATGGACAAATTTCTAGTAACATATTACTTACCTAAACTAGCACAGACTGAGGT
>NW_006921652.1:3223242-3234986 GCF_000298275.1 Orycteropus afer afer
AAAAAAAAAAAAAAAAAAAAAAAAAAATCTGGCCCAAATGTTCAGAGAAGAACTGATACCAGTCCTAGTCAAACTATTCTAGAACATAGAAAAGGATGGAATCCTCTCAAATCCATTTTATGAAGCAAGTATAACCTTGATGACAAACACAGGCAAAGACATCACTAAAAAGGAAAACTATAGACCAATATTGCTCATAAATAGACACAAAAATCTTCAACAAAAGCCAAGCTAGTAGAGTTCAACAATTTATCAAAAAAATAATACACCATGACCAAGTGGGGTTCATACCAGCTGTGCAAGGATGGCTCAACATTAGAAAAACAATACATAAATGGAGGAACATACCATGCTCATGGATAGGAAGATTGACCATTGTGAAAATGTCAATACTACCCAAAGCAATCTATACATTCAATGAAATCCCAATCCAGATTCCATCAACATTCTTTAAAGATATGGAAAAATCAATCTTTAATTTTATATGCAAAGGAAAGAGACCTTGAATAAGTAAAGCACTATCGAAGAAGAAGAACAAACTAGGTCTTAACACTCTTAGATCTCAAAATGTACTATACAGCCACAGTAGTCAAAACAACCTGGTATTGGTACAATGACAGACACATAGACCAGTGGAATAGAATTGAGAACCCAGAAATAGATCCATTGACCTATGGTCAGGTAATCTTTGACCAAAGGCTGAAATCCATTAAAGGGAGAAGAGATAATCTCTTTAACAAATGGTAGAGGCAAAACTGGTTATCCTTTTGCAGAAAAATAAAACAAGATCCGTACCTCACACCACACACAAAAACTAACTCCAGATGGATCAAAGACTTAAATGTGAAACCTAAAACTATAAAGTTCATCAAAGAAAAAATAAGGGCAAACTTTGTTGTTGTTGTTGTTATGTGCTGTCGAGTTGGGCCTGACTCATAGCGACCCCTCCTTGGGTTTCCAAGGCAGTATCACTATGGAAGTAGGTTGCCCCATCTTCCTTCTGAGGAGTGGCTGGTGGGTTTGAACCACCAGCCTCCTGGTTAGCAGTCAAGTGCCTTAGGCACTATGCTACCAGAGCTCCCAGGGCAAACTTAAGGGCCCTAATTTATGGCACAAATTCAATATCAAGCATAACTCAAAAAACACAAACAGTAGAAGATAGCCTAGATGTTTGGGACCTTATAAAAATTAAATTTTTAATGTGCTCCAAAAGACTTCTCTAAAACATAAAGAAACCTATAGATTGGGAAAAAATGTTCAACAATGACATATTGGACAAAAGACTTATCTCTAACATTTATAGAAAATTTTAACACCTCGACATCAAAAAGACAAACAATCCAATTAAAAGAAGGGCAGAAGACATGAATAGACTCTTCACCAAAGAATAAATCAGGTGGCCAAAAAGCACATGAAGAAATGTTCACGATCATTAGCCATTAGAGAAATGGAAATCAAAACAACAGTGAGATACAATCTCACCCCAGCACTTACAGCAAAATTCAACAAGACTGAAAATAACAAACACCTGCCAGGATATGGAGAGCTTGGAACTCTCATACACTGCTGGTGGAACTGTAAAGTTATACAACCATTATGGAAATCACTATGGCAATTCTTTAAGAAGTTGGAAATAGAAATACCACTTGATCCAGCAACCCTGTTACTTGTTGTTGTTGTTGTTAGGTGCCGTCAAGTCATGTCCGACTCATAGTGACTCTATGCACAGCAGAATGAAACACCACTCAATCCTGTGCCAGCTCCATGATCCTTGTTATACTTGAGCCCATCAGCACAGCCACTGTGTCAATCCATCTTGTTGAGGGCTTTCCCCTCTTTTGTCGACCCTCCACCTTACCAAGCACGACATCCTTCTCCAGTGAATGGTCTCTTCTGACAACATGACCAAAGTAGGTGAGATGAAGTCTGGCCATTCTCTCTTCCAAGAAGCATTTCAGCTGCACTTCCTCCAGGACAGATCTTTTAGTTCTTTTAGCAGTCCATGGTGCTTTCAGCATTCTTCACCAACACCACAGCTCAAAAGCATCAACTTGTCTTTGGTCTTCCTTATTCAATGTCCAACTCTCACCTGCATATGAGGCAATTGAAAATACCATGTGTCAGATGCACCTTCATCCTCAAGGAGACATCTTTGCTCTTCAGCACTTGAAAGAGGTCCTTTGCAGCCAATTTGCCCAGTGCTGTACATCATCTGATGTCCTGACTGCTGCTTTCATTGGTGTCAATTGTAGAACCAAGCAATGTGAAGTCTTTGACAACTTCAATCTTTTCTCCATTTATCGTGATGCTGCTTATTGGTCCAGTTGTGAGGATTTTTGTTTTCTTTATATTGAGATGTAATTTATACTGCATGCAGACTGTATTCTTCAATCTTCACCAGTAAGTACCTCAAGTCATCCTCACTTTCAGCAAGCAAAGTTAATCATCAGAGTATCGCAGGTTGTTGTTAATGATTCTTCCTCCAATATTGAAGTCATATTCTTCTTCATATAGTCCAGCTTCTTGGATTATTTGCTCAGCAGATAGGTTGAATAAGTATGGAGAAAGGATACAACCCTGATGCACTCCCTTCTTGATTTTAAATCATGCAGTGTCTCCTTGTTCTGTTCAAACACAGCTTCCTGGTCAATGTACAGGTTCCTCATGAGTACAATTAAGTGTTCTGGAATTCCCATTCTTCTCAATGTTATGCACAATTTGTTATGATCCACACAATCAAATGCCTTTGCATAGTCAATAAAGCACGAGTAAACAACTTTCTGGCATTCTTTGCCTTGAGCCAAGATCAATCTGACTGCAGCTATGATATCCTTTGTTCCACATCCTCTTCTGAATCCAGGTTGTGCTTCTGGAAGTTCTCTGTTGCAGTACTGCTGCAACCATTTTTGAATTATTCTTAGTAAGATTTTACTTGTGTGCGATATTGATAATATTGTTCAATAATTTCCACATTCTGTGGGATCACCTTTCTTTGGAATGGGTACAAATATGCATTTCTTCCAGTCAGTTGGCCAGAGAGCTGTCTTCCAAATCTCTTGGCATAATCAAGTGAGTGCTCTAGTAGGTCACCCATTTGTTGAAACGTCTCATTGGGTATTCCATCAATTCCTGGAGCCTTGTTCTTCACCAATTCCTTCAGTTCAGCTTCAATTTCTCCCTTCAATTCCATTGATTCTTGGTCATATGCCACCTCCTGAATGAAGATGAAGCTTTACCAGTTATTTTTGGTACTGTGATTCTGTGTATTACTTCCATCTTCTTTTGATGTTTCCTGCATTATTCAATATTTTGCCCATAGAATCTTTCAATATTGCAACTCAAGGCTTAAATTTTTTCTTGTTCTTTCAGCTTGGGAAATGCCAATTGTGTTCTTCCCTTTTGGTTTTCTAACTCCAAGTCTTTGCACATTTCAGTATAGTAATTGGCTTTGGCTGTTTGAGCTGCTCTTTGAAATCTTCTGTTCAGCTCTTTTATCTTGCCATTTCTTCCATTTACTTTAGCTACTCTCTGTCAAGGCCAAGTTTCCTCTTACTAGTTATGTGCACAAACTTGCTCATCACAGTGTATTCACAATAGCAAAGAGAGGGAAATAACCTGAGTATCCATCAACAGAATGGATAACCAAACTATGGTACATACATACAATGGAATACTATGCAACAGCAAAGAATAATGTATAATCCACAAAACATCACATAACATGGATGAACTTGGAGGATATCATGCTGAGTGAAATAAGTCAATTATCAAAAGAAAAATACTTTATTCATTCACTATTGTTAAAAGTCAAGGAATGGTTTATTTATGGAAGGAAGCTTTTTTTTGCTGGTTATCAGGCATGGGGGGGAGTACACTGCTAGATAGGTAGAGACAAGTATTGATTTGCATGAAGGGAAGGGCAATGAAAAGTGAGTGATGAACATGGTAGCACTGAGGAAGAGGAAGACATAGAGTCATACATAGGAGGTACAGATAACAAAGATACACCCTTAAACATATATGATTTGTTTCGATTACATTTGAAATAGATGGGTAAAGAAGCTGAATGATCAGGTACGTCTAGGCAAAGGGGAATATGGCAGATGATATTTCTACATACACATTTGTATATGCTGTAAGAATTTCAAATATGTGATAGAACTAACAAGAGGAAAACTTATGATAACTTTTTGACCACAGGCAACCACCTTGAAGGAGAGAGTATTTGGACCTGTGGGCTTAGGAACATGGTCACAGGGGACATGAATATCAAGTGGCATAACATACTGCAATAAACATTGTTCTACATTCTACTTTGGGGAGTAGCCACTGGGGTCGTAAAGGCTTGCAAGTGGCATTCTAGATATAACAATGGGTCTCTCCTCATCCAGAGCAAAGAAGAAGGAAGAAAACTAAAGACACATGGAAACAATTAGTCCAAGGAGCTAGTGGACCATGTGACCCTCAGTCTATATGACCATGAGACCAGAAGAACTAGATGGTGCCTGGCTACCACTGTTAACTGTTTGGGAAGGGACTAGTGCAGTAGATACTAGATAGAGTGGGAGAATAAAGTGGAACAAAACTCAAAATCATATAAAATACCATTTACTGGTCTGAACAGAGCTGGGTGAGATCCCCACCACTATAACCCCTAGTTACCCTTCAGGTCTGGAACTGAACTCACTCCTGTGGCCAAACAATAGACAGGTTTATTGGGTGAAAATTTATATCAGGTAGATACATTCCTTACAGCGATCAGTTGTGGGAAACACAGTGGCAGTGTTTGCACATGGAGATAGCTTGGGGGCCAGAAATGCATAGGAAAGAAGGACTCAAGGAAGAGATAACTATGGGGAGGAAATGGGAAGAGAGTTGTTACATTGTAGGGAATTGTAGTCAATGCTGTGAAACAAAAGGTGTATGAACTGCTGTATGGAAAATGAATTTGCTCTGTAAACGATCTCCTAAATCAGAGTGGAAATTGAAAAAAAGAAAAGGAAACTTATATTCCATCATGTTCACTTTAATGTTATTTAGAAATAAAACTGAAAGTTTTTTGAAGAAGAAGAAGAAGGAGGAGGAGGAGGAGAAGGAAAAGAGGAAGAAGAAGAAGAAAGGAGGAATACAGTCATTACATTAAAAATAATTGCTCAATATTCAACCATTTCAGGAAGTACCATATGACCAAGAACCAATAGGAATGGAGGAAAAAGTCCACACTGCACTGAAGGAATTAGCAAAAAAAAAAAACAAAGCCTCAGGAATTAATAGAATAACCATCAAGATATTTCAAAAATGGATCTAGCATTGCAGGCACTCACTCATTGATACCAAGAAATTTGGAAGACAGCTACTTGGCCAACCAACTGGAAAAGATCATATTATTTGTGCCCATCCCAAAGAAAGATGATCCAACTGAATGCAGTAATTATCAAACAGTATCATTATATCATATGCAGGAAAATTTTGCTGAAGATAATTCAAAAACTTTTGAGCAGTGCATTGGTTGGGAACTACCAGAAATTCAAGCCAGATTCAGAAGAGGATGTGGAATGAGGGATATCGTTGCTGATGTCAGATGGATCTTGGCTGAAAACAAAGAATACCAGAAAGATGTTTACCCATGTTTTATCAACTATGCAAAGACATTTGACTGTATGAATAATAACAAATTATGGATAATATTGCAAAGAATGGGGATTCCAGAGCTCTTGATTGTCCTCATGAGGAACACCAAGAGGTAGTTGTTCAAGAAGAACAAGGTGGTACTGAATGTTTTAAAATCAGGAAAGGTATATGTCAAGGTTGTATCTTTTCACCATATTTATTCAATCTGTATACTGAGCAAATAATTTGAGCAGCTGGACTATATGAAGAAGAATGAAGCATCAAGATTGGAGGAAGACTCATTAACAACATGCAATATGCAGAAGACACAAAGTTGCTTGCTGAAAATGAAGAGGACTTGAAGCACTTAGTGATGAAGATCAAAGACTACAGTTTTCAGTATAGGTAATACCACAACATAAAGAAAACAAAAATGCACAACTGGACCAATAAACAATATCATGGTAAATGTAAAAAAGACTGAAGTTGTTATTGATTTCATTTTACTTGGATTCACAATCAATGTTTATGGAAGCAGCAGTTAAGAAATAAGATGATAAATTCCACAGGACAAGCCTGCTGCAAAAGAATTTGCTAAAGTGTTGAAGAGCAAAGATGTCACTTTGAAGGTGCACTGACTTAAGCCATGATATTTTCAATAGCCTCATATGCATGTGAAATCTGGGCAATGATTAAGGAAGACAGAAGAAGAATTAATGCATTTGAATTGCAGTAATGATGAAGAATACTGAAAATACCAGAAATTGCCAAAAGAACAATTCAATCTGTATTAGAAAAAGTATAGACGGAATGTCTTTTAGAAGCGAGAATGGCTAGACATTGTCTTTTGAATTTTGGTCAGATTTCAGAAGGGACTGGTCCTTGGAGAAGGATATCATGCTTGTTGAAGTAGGGGGCAAAAAAGGGGAAGACCCTCAACAATGTGGGTTGACACAGTGGCTACGATGATGGGCTGAAGCATAGCAAAGATTGTGAGGTTGGCACAGGATGGGGCATTGTTTCCTTCTGTTGTGCATAGGGTTTCTATGAGTCAGAGCCTACTTGATGTCACCATCAACAACAAAGGACATGCCACCACCACCACAACCACCACCACCACCACCACCACAGTAATAATCACAATTGCCTTCTAATGTGGATATCAGTTTTACATAGATGCATGTGTTGAGGGACACATAAAAAGCAGAATGAGTATTTAGCTGAGATGTGAATAGGCAGCAATAGTTTGATTAATATGTAAATGAAGGGATGTGTGTTAAGTAAGGAGCAAGGAAGAGTAAAAGGCAGTTGATTTGAAGTGGATAGCTTTAGTCTGTATATCTATGTGTGTATAGGTTAAAGAAAACGTGTCAACCAACTGTCCTTTGATAACAGAAGGGTTGATGGAAAAAATAAAAAGAATTTTTAAACATGGTTAAAGGTTTTTGAAATGGGATTGTGGAGATTGGGAGAAGGTAGGCTCAATAAGCTGACTTCTGAGTAACTGCATTGTTGGGGAAAGCTGGGAGATGGATATGAGGTGAAGAGAAGGGGCAACACGGAATGTGCTTGAGATAGAGATAAAAGTAGGCATAGCCTCATGAATATAGACACAAAAATCTTCAAAAAAAAAAAATCCTAGTCAACAGAATCCAACAGCAGATCAAAAGAAAGATTATACACCATGACTAAGTGGGATTCATAGCAGGTATGCAAGTATGGTTCAACATCAGAAAAACAATCAATGTAATCCATCACATAAATAAAACAAAAGAAAAGAACCATATGATCATATCAATTGATGCAGAAAAGACATTTGATAAAAGCCAACACCCACTCCTGTTCAAAACTCTCAGCCAATCAATGTAATCCATCACATAAATAAAACAAAAGAAAAGAACCATATGATCATATCAATTGATGCAGAAAAGACATTTGATAAAAGCCAACACCCACTCCTGTTCAAAACTCTCAGCCAAATAGGAATAGAAGAAAAAATCTTCAATATAATAAAGGTCATATATGCAAAACCAACAGCCAACATTATTGTTGATAGAGAAAGACTCAAAACATTCTTCTTCCAAATGAGAACCAGAAAAGGATTCCCTCTATCACCACTTCTATTTAACATTGTACTGGAAGTCTTACCAGGGAAATAAGGCAAGAAAGAGAAATAAAAGGCATCCAAATTGGCAAACGAGAAGTAAACCTATGTCTATTCACAGATGACATGATCCTATACATAGAAAACCCAAGAGACTCAGCAGGAAAATTACTGGAACTAATAGAAAGTTTCAGCAAAGTGGAAGGATACAAGGTCAACCTACAAAAATCAGTTAGATTCCTCTACATCAACAAAGATATCTCTGAAAATGAAATACGGAAAACAATACCATTTACAAAGCTAACAAAAAGATAAAATACTTGGGAATAAATATTACCAGGGACACAAAAGACCTATACAAAGAAAACTATAAAATAGTACCACAAGAAACCATGAGAGACCTATGTAAAGGGAAGAACATGCCATGTTCACAGATGGGAAGACTGAATATTGTGAAAATGTCAATAGTACCCAAAACAATCTATACATTCAATGCAATCCTGATCCAGATTCCATCAGCATTACTTAAGGACATGGAAAACCCAATCACTAACTTCATATGGAAAGGAAAGAGACCTTGGATAAGCAAAGCACTGCTGAAGAAGAAAGACAAAGTAGGAGGTCTCACACTCCTTGATCTCAAAATCCACTATACAACTGCAGTAGTAAAAACAACATGGTATTGGTACAATGATAGACAAATAGACCAATGAAGCACAATTGAGAATGCAGAAATAGACCCATCCATGTATGGACAGCTGATCTTTGACAAAGGTCCAAAACCCATTAAATGGGGGAGGGAGTGGGTGAGTGATAGCTGGAAAAACTGGATATTCACTTGCAGAAAAATGTAATAAATCCCATAAAGTTCATCAAAGATAAAATATGGGCAAATCTAGAGGTCCTAATTTACAGCATAAATAGACTATCAAGCACAACCCAAAATGCACAAGCAGTGGAAGAGAAAGTAGATGACTGAGATCTTTTAAAAACTGAATTCTTATGTGCATCAAAAGACTTCTCCAAAAGGGTATTTTTTTCCCAGACTGGGAAAATAATATTTGGCTATGATACATCTAACAAGGGACTTATCTGTAAAATTTATAAAAAACATCAACACCTCAACATCAAAAAGACAAACAATTCAATTCAAAAATGGGCAAAGGGCATGAACAGACACTTCACTAAAGAAGATATATAGGTGGCCAACAAACATGTGAAGAAATGTTCATCATTTTTAGCCATTGTTATTGTTATTTGGCATCAAGTCGGACATGACTCATAATGACCCCTCCTTGGGTTTCTGAGGCAGTATCACTACAGAAGTAGATTGCTCAACCTTCCTTCCAAGGAGTGGCTAGTGGGTTTGAACCACCAGCCTTCTGGTTAGCAGTCAAGTGCCTTATCCACTATGTTACCAGAGCTCCCTTTTAGCCATTAGAAAGATGCAAAGCAATAAAATATTGAGATATCATCTCACCCCAGCGATAATAGCAAAGTTCAACAAGGCAGAAAATAACAAGTGCTGGTGAGTGCGGAGAGATTGGAACTCTCATACATTGCTGGTGGGACTGTAAAATGGTACAACCACTGTGGAAAATGGTATGGCATTTCCTTAAAAAAAATGAAAATAGAAATACCATTTGATCCAGCAATTTGTTACTATGAATATATCCTATAGACGTGAGATCCAGGACATGAATAGACATACACACACCTACGTTCATAGCAGCACAATTCACTACAGCAAAGAAATGGAAACAACCTAAGTGCCCATCAACAGATGAATGGATAATCAAACCATGGTATATTCACACATAGGGATATCATGCAACATTAAAGAATAATGAATCCATGAATTACCTCCTAATGTGGATGACTTTGAAGGACATTATGCTGAGTGAAATAAGCCAATCACAGAAGGGTAAATGTTGTGTGAGTACATTTCTGTAAAAAGTAAAGGGAAGGTTTGCATGGGTAGAGAAATTTATTTTGTTGGTTACCAGAGATAGGAGGGAAGTGGAGGAAATATTTCTGACTAGTTAAGAGTTATGTGTTAGGGAGTTCTGAAAGGATGGCAGAATAGGCAGAAAGACTGCACAGACCCTTTTCAACAAAGAAAAGGGGAACCAATTAACACAGACACAGCAGATAATCCTGGACCCCTGAGTCTTGAAGGGAAGGATATAGAAGCAGACTAAACCTCAACTAGCGGAAGGATTTGCATGAAAATACCAAAAAAAGGAGACATACAGAGCTGCAGTCTGGCAGTGATCCTGAAGGCACAGACAACTTGGAGATTGCTGAGTGGTGGTAGGAACTAAGAATTAACCTAAAAACAACCCTGATAGCCAGAGACTGCACGGAGGTCTGCTATGGTGGCTGGGGAATGAAATGTGAAGCAGCAGCAAAGAGGAAGGTGGGCTGAGCTGTGGACTTTTGCCTGTCTGGAGGGCACAGCCATTTAGAATGTTTACAAGCAGCTTGACCATTTTGGATATTTAAAGTGACAGCACTCTCCCAGATTCCAGGGGCTTAAGAACAGGTTCCTCTTGCCAGTAACCCCAAGGACACTCCGGAGCTAGATGACTGAAAAGGTTCGACATTTGCCTTTTAACTCTTATACCCCACACCCGCTTGGTGAATGGAGGTGCGGCCATCCCCCACTCCTACCCACATTCTGGGCCTGCAGGAACTCCATCCCAGTCTGTGTGCTCGAACAGAACCTGGGTCCCCTGCCCTGCCCTTGCCTGATTTTTAAATTTTTATTTATATTTATTTTTTCTCATTTTGAGTTTGCTGATTTTTGTCTGTTTTACAACTACTATTATTATTAATACTGTTGTCCTTTTTACTAATATTCTTCATCCTTCCCCTTCCAGGTCCTAGTTTTCAGCTTTTTTTCTTTTCCCTGCTCCTGGTTGCAAATTTATTTATTTGTTTATTTATTTACTTATTTATTTCTCTTGGTTAACCTCATTCCTTGTTTTCTTTTTGCATTTATACCCACTTTTTTCTTCATTATTCGCCTTCTCACCTTTTTCTCTTATTGCCCTATTCCCAGATATTGCAGGTTTTCTCATTTTTTTTCCTTCGTCTTTTTCCATTTTTTCTTTTTTTGGTTAATGTTCCTGTGTGATTACATGGTGTACTTTTTGTCCATGTGTTTTTAGTTTTTTGATGGTTATTCAATTGTAATTTTTGTCTAACTGAGTGGGATACAGAAACAGTTCCCAAAAGATATAATTACACCCACACCTCCTGCATTTTCACTTACTGAGTGACAGCCACCACCTCCTTCTCCACCAACGGGTCAACGATAAAGAACCACCGAGAAGAGCCTGAGTCACCCTTGGCTGCTATTCACAAACAGTTAACAGAGACTTAAATACAACAACGTCATGGAATCTCTGAGACAACAGATCATCACAGTCCACACAAAGAAGCAAGATAAAGTGGTAGAATTAATGGAGCAAGATACAGACCCAGAATGCATCCCAAAGGAAGAAGTTTTGGAACTCTCCGATAAGGAATTCAAAAGAATTATATTTAGGCATCTTCAAAGGATTGAGAGACAGACCAAAGAAAACACAGAAAAGCCCTGGAAGAATTTTGGAAGAAAATACAAGAATAAAATAACAAAATAAATGAAAAATTAGAAATGATTCTAAATCTACAGATAGAAATCCAAAAGATTAATACTAAATTGTCATAAATAGATAACACATTAGAAGGGCAAAGGAGTAGAATGGTTGCAATGGAAGACAGAATTAATGAGATTGAAGACAAATACCAGAATACTTCTTTGGAGAGGGATCAATCAGAAAAAAAATTAAAACACAATGAAGAAAGCCTAAGGTTAATGTGTGATATCATCAAAAGAAATAACCTACGTGTCATTGGAATTCCAGAACAGGAAGAGAAAAACAAAACCACTGAGAAAATTGTCCAAGATTTGTTGAAGGAGAACTTACCTGATATGATGAAAGAAGAGAACATATCCATTCAGATAGTCCAATGAACCCCAAAC
>NW_006921652.1:3238491-3239137 GCF_000298275.1 Orycteropus afer afer
AGCATAACTCAAAATGCACAAACAGCAGAAGAGAAACCAGATGATTGGGATCTTCTAAAAATTAAATTTTTATGTGCTTCCAAAGACTTCTCCAAGAGTCAAAAGACAACAAACAGATTGGGAAAAAAATATTTGGTAATGACATATCTGACATGGGACTTATCTCTAGAATTGATAGAAAACTTCAATACCTCAATAGCAAAAAGATAAACAATCCAATTAAAAAATGGGTAGAAGATATGAATAGACACTTCACCAAGGAGGATATTCAAGTGGCCAACAAACATATGAAGAAATGCTCAGGATCATTAACTCATAGCGAGATGCAAATCAAAACAACGAGACACCATCTTGCTCTAGCACTAGTAGCAAAGTTCTATAAGACAGAAAATAACAAATGCTGGTGAGGTTGTGGAGAGATTGGGACTCTCATACATTGCTGGTGGGACTGTAAAATAGTACAACCATTGTGGAAAGCAGTTTGGTGATTCCTTAAATAATTGGAATTAGAAATACCATTTCACCCAGCTATTCCATTACTAGGTATATATCCTAAAGAAGTGAGAGTCATGACAAGAACAGACATATATACACCCATGTTCATCACAGCACTATTTACAATAGCCAAAAGATGGAAACAACCTAG
>NW_006921652.1:3240247-3278332 GCF_000298275.1 Orycteropus afer afer
TGGAGAGAACATTCATGGGAGAAAGAAGGGCTGCTTATGTACAGGGAGACAGCTCAGGGAGCAGGAGTGCATGGAGGGTTGGACACAGGGAAGAGGTCACTCTTGAGAGGAAGTGGGAGGGGAGCTGTTGCATTTTGGTAAATTGTGGTGCATGTCATGAGACAAAGTGTATGTGAACTGCTGTATGGAAAATGAATTTGCTCTGTAATTTTCATCCAAATCACAATTAAAAAAAAAAAAAAGAATCGTGTTGATTTAGGTCAAGGGAAAGGCAATAGAACAAAAGTGTGTGAGAAGCAGAATGACAAAGGGAAAAGGAGGACACAGAAACATATGCAAAAGATATAGACAACAGAAGCAAATACTATTACATGTACAATACTTCATTACCAGTGGCTGCAAACACTAGACTATGGGTAAATGCATAAACAGGTCAAATCAGGTTGGGGTAAACAAACAGGAATATACTGAAGACCAAGGGTAGTTTTGGCTGAAAATAGTCTTACATATTTGCTTGTGCTACAAAATTATCCACATGCATTACAGAAGTAACAGAGGACAAGGTTGCAGTAGCTTCTCAGAGACAACCAAACACCATGAGGGAAAGAATCACCTGGCCTGCAGGCTTGGGACCATAGTCTCAAGGGACACCAGGCTCAATCAGCACAACATAGTACATAAAAATCTTCTCCTACATCTTACTTTGGTGAGTAGCAACTGGGGTTTTAAAAGCTTTTGAGCAGCCATCTAAGATACAACTATTGGTCTCATCTCATCTGCAGCAAAGAAGAATGAAGGAAATCAAAGTCATTTAGAAATAATTAGTCCAAAGATTTGATGGACCATGAGGACCTCAGCCTTCACAACCCCGAAACTAGAAGAATTAGATGGCTACCAATGCCAGCCACTCAGAAAGGAATCAAAACTGGAGATCCTGGATGGAGTAGGAGGAAAAATGTGGAAAAAAATTCAAAATCACAGAAATGACTGATATTACTGTTTAGATAGAGACTGGTGGAACCCTTGAGACTATGACCCCGGGTTATCTTTTGGGCCTGGAAATGGGCTCGCTTTAGTGGATTTGCTATCAGCTCACCAGTAGAAAGACCTACAAGCAGAACATCTACCCCAGGGAGGTGCACTTACCTACCCTAGGGAGATGGACCCCCTAGATCAATCAACTATGAGACATCAGAAGGGCAGCATTCACATGGAGGGAAAGTTGGACAGATAGGAATGTATAGATAAGAAGGGCACAGGGAAGGCGTAGGCACAGGGATATGGGAGGAGAGCTTTTTATGGTTGGGGATTGTAATTGGTCTGTGAAATCAAATGTGCATGAACTGTTGAGAGTAAAATGAATCTGCTTTGTAAATTTGCACTCAAATCACAAGAAAAAATTAAGAAAAAAAAAAAAGTAGACATTGGGTAGAAGAAGCCAAGGGACATGTGAGCAGGTAGGACTCCCATACTGATCAAACATGCTTGAGTCTATAGGGTAGAGCATTTTACCTTGATTGGTGTTCTTTGCTTAAGTGTGAGAACTCCTATAAATTGTTTTGGGGCTTAAAAAATCAGTTGTTCTGGTAATTCTGACTCATGTTGACTCTGTTTGTTTGAGTGCTCCATAAAGTTCTCAGTGGCTAATTTTTAAAAAACAGATGCCCAGGCCTTTCTTCTGATGTGTCTCTGAGTAAATGTGAACTTCTAATCTTTTGATTAGCACTGAGGGTGCTAACAGTTTATACCACGCAAGGTATCAGTAGGCCTTTATGTAACATTCTGATGGTATGTAAGATTGTCCTCTTAAGATCTGGCCTGTACTCCTCATGCAAGCCTCAGTGATGATAGGCAGAGGAGAGAGATGTGTCTTCAGAGCACCATACTTTCAACCCTTCTTTGTCCTGGTGTCTTAGAACACAAACCTCAGAAGCAAAAATACAAGAAAGAAAGAAAAGACCAAAATGGATGTCAGAGAGACTCTCAAAGTTGCCCTTGAGCAAAAAAAAAAAAAAAAAAAAAAAGAGCAAATGAAAAATGATATTAACAACGAACAATAAGTATAAGATATACTTTCCTAGAATTTTTTTTAGAATTTTGTTAGGCACTGGAGACATTGAAATTCAGACTGTAGGTCTTACTCTGATGTTCTGTTTTAAACATGGGCTTATCTCTCATAGCTGCAAGTGCTTCTGGGAGCTAGGCTTACTGCTCCTGTAGTTTGCTTCTTGCTAAAGGAGCTCTGGTAGTGTAGTGCCTAAGGCACATGACTGCTAACCAGAAAGCTGGCAGTTCAAACTCACCAGCTACTCCTCAGAAGGAAGGTTGGACAATTTACTTCCATAGTGATACTGCCTCGGAAACCCAAGGAGGGGTTGCTATGAGTTGGGTCTGACTCGATGGCACATAACAACAACAACAACAACAAAGTTTCCAGTTTGGGTCTGGAGTTACACTGCTGGTCAGCTGAGGGACCTCTTCTGTTCTCTGAAAACCAGACTGAATTAATGAATTAGAAAACTTAATTGATATTCTGAATCCACTAGTAATTAACCCTTCTGGCTTTATAATACAGTGTGCATTTTGTTTATAAATACTTCATTGTACAGTCTCCTATTTTATTCATACAAAATCCTGAAATAATCAGGATGGACTTTAATATCCTCATTGCATAGACAGAGAATCCAAGGTTCTCAGTGGCTGGGTAACTGGACCTAAGTAGTAAATTACTGATTCAGCATATGAAGTTGCTTCTGTGAAAGAATCACAGTGAGGCCTTTGTGCAGCACATTTTTCTTTTCAAAGCCTATTCCCATCTAGAGCCATGCTTGGTCTCACAGGAACTCTGAGTAATAAGTAAGACAAGTGTTACTACCCATTTACTGAATGAGAAAGCTGAGATCCTGAGAGAAAAGGTTATTTGCTCAAGGTCTTCAGGCTATGCACAACTAAGTTCACCAAGATCTTTTGTTTTCACACCTGGGTCCTAATCGTTCATGATTAAACAACACTGGTGAAACAACCTCCGAAGGAAGGTTGGGCAATCTACTTTCAAAGTGATACCGCCTGGGAAACTCATGGAGGGGTCGCTATGAGTCGGATCTGACTCGCTGGCAGTGTGTGATGAAACAACACTTCCTGAAAGAAAACAAAGAAGAAACAAGGACTATGGCCACTGGGAATGAGATTTTTCCTACTTACTCTTTCCTGAATCCTGATAGAATTAGTAGAACACATTGACTCTGATTTATTTAGAATAATATTCCCACTTCAGTTAAAGGGTGAATTATTTTCATTATGATGGCCTTAAACTTAGAATATGCATTTATGCACAGACTCTGCCATTTTGTTCCAGTCCAGATCCTTCAAGTTTAGTCACCTTGCTCTCTTTTCTTTAATAATTCCACACTCCCTCTTTTCTCCCTCAAAGACTTAGATTCACCCACTTCACAGTTATTCAGGCAATTGTCTTGAAAAAAAGGGAGGGAAAGATGATCCATTGGTGGTGGGGGAATAAATATTGTCACTTCCACCTAATATTTTGGCTCATCTTTTAATTTCTATTTTTTGTTTTGCTCTACAATGTAAATGATATATTAGCAGGTTAGTCTATTACACAAATATAACATATAACACATAAAACATATATAGCACACAAGTACATGAAGACATTTAAATCTATGTACACAATTTTTTTTTTAATTGCTAAAGATGCATGTTGATAAAATTTGGAGATACCCCATCCCGGTCTATAGTGACAAAATACATTATCAGAAAGATTGTTAGAAAACTTGACAAATTTAAACTATTTTCAAGTAGTGCAAGCTATCAGTATGATCTATTAGCTGGGAAACCTGGGCAGACATATTTGAAGTCTGAGGAGGGCACTGGGAGTTATGGAGAGAAAAAATATCACATACGTTTGGAAGAAAACTCATTACCAGAGGAGAACTATGAGTGTCTCCACAAGGATAAGGGGTCCAAAAAGAATGCTTGGGAGACTGGGAAAAGCCACTGGGCTTCCAGAACAAAAAGTTGAACAGTTGAAGAAAGACATTGGGAACTTAAAAGAGAAACCAGAGAGGCTTGGGGCTAATTTTCGCTGGTTTACTTTTTTACCATTTGTTTATACGCTACAAGTCAGGTTTTTGAGCAATTAGCAAAATATCATGCAAATATTCCCAGTGTGACTACACATGAATAACTTTAATTCTGCTGAACATTTGTCTTGTTGCTACAAAATACATCTGCTATTTGCATTAACTTAATCTGTTAAGATATTGTGAACTAGACTACAGACTTCCAAAAACATTTAGGAAGCAACTTTCCATTTTTATTAGACACTTCTGAGTAGCAAAATCTGCTTTTGTGATCACATGATCCTACCCCAGGAGCACCTCTTTTCCCAGTGCTGCTTCAGACAATGTGAAAAGAAGCATAACAGAGTATCTTAAAAAGGAAGTGTTGTTGGAGCAGGAGGGATGCTTATCGGTAACAGAAGCAAGCAGTGGAATCAATAATTTATAAAAATGCTGTAATATGTTGATATGCATTCTGTGCATTTGAGGGAGGGAAGGACACAAATTGAACTCTTGTCATATGCAAGATATTGTGTTATGTGCTTCACACAATTCTTACCCTGTAAACCTCATGATTATTCTCTATGGTAGATTTAAAGCCATCAAATCATTTGCCTAATTTAAAAAGCAAGGTGAGTGTCTCGTTCATTCATTCATTCATTCATTCATTCAACAAACATTGATTGAGCACCTACTGTATGCTTGCATATACAAAGTAAAGGGAAAGAAAAAGCAAGCTTACTGTTCTCAGGGAGTTTATATTCTAGATGGAAGACCTAGACAAATAAAAGTAAACAAACAAAAAAAGAAGATACTTTCAGGTAGAGATGAAAGTTATAAAGAAAATAAGACAGTGTGAAGTGAGAGCAAGTACCTAAGGGAGAGTTTTTCAGACAAGGTGGTGAAAGGAGTCTCTGAGGAGATGGTAGTAGCTGAGACTTGACTGTTGCAGAGCCAGTTTTGCAAAGAACATTCCAGTGAAAGAAAAGACCAAAAAAGCAGTAAAAGATACTACTGGTATGTTTTAATTGTGACAATACAATTTTTAGGAGATCGCTTTGTTTACTATGTCAAAAATAGGATGCTTTTGGTCAGGGCCAAAAAAAAAGAAAGAAAAAAAGATCTCAATCCAGAGGTTGTTGATGTTGTCCAGATGACAGATGATGGTGCTTTAGGCCAGGGTGGAGATAATGGAGAGGGGGAAGAGTGGCAAGATTAGGGATGTATGTTGTATGTCTCAGGCAAGACTGATGGGACTTGCTGATGGTTAGGATGGGGGTGGGGTTTGAAAGTAATAAAACAATGAATGATTAAAACTTTTGCTTCAGCAATTTGTGGATTATGGTGATATTTACTGAGATGCCACAGGCTGGGAAGAAGTGAGTGTGGGGTATGGGGGAAATGGAGACTACTCTTTTGGGAATGTTAGGTTTGAGATGCTTGTGTGGCATCCAAGTGGCATTATAATAAATATTGCAGTGGAGGTCCCAAATTCTGGAAAGAGATAGTCTGGTAACAAATCCAGCCTCTACCATTAACCAACTCTGTGACTACGGACTAGTCAGTTAAATTGTCTGTACTTAAGTTTCTGCATTTATTCACTAATAATAATAACATAACCTCTTCCGTAGGGTTGTTGTGAAGATCAAATAAGATGTTGTTGTTATTAGGTGCTGTCGAGTAAGTTCTGACTCATCGTGACCCTCTGTACAACAGAATGAAACACTGCTCGATCCTGTGCCAGGCGCACAATCCTTCCCAATTACCAATCCTTGCTGCACCTGAGCCCATCATCGCAGCAACTGTGTCAATCCATCTCATTGAGGGCCTTCCCTCTGGTGGCATAGTGCTTAAGGCATTTGACTGCCAACCAGAAGGCTGGTGATTCAAACCCACCAGCCACTCCTTGGAAGGAAGGTTGGAAGTCTACTTCCATAGTGATATAGCCTCAGAAACCGAAGGAGGGGTTGCTATGAGTTAGATCCGACTTGACAGCAGTAGGTCTCCACTTTACCAAGCATGACCCCTTCTGACAACATGACCAAAGTAGGTGAGACGAAGTCTAGCCATTCTTGCTTCCAAAGGAGCATTCTGGCTGCAGTTCTTCCAAGACAGATCTATTAGTTCTTCTGGCAGTCCATAGTACTATCAATACTTCACCAATACCACAACTCAAAAGCATGAACTCTTTCCGTCTTCCATATTCACTGTCCAGCTTTCACATGCATATGAAGAGATTGAAAATATCATAGCTTGGGTTAGGCATATTTAGTCTTACAAAGAGACATCTTCGCTCTTCAGCACTTTAAAAAGTTCTTTAAAGTGTTATGTACTCCTGTGTGTCCTGCATTTTCTCCATGTGAATGTTAACCCTCTGATGTCCCGTGGTTGATTGCCCCAAGGGATGCATCTCCATAGAGTATGTGGATGCATCACCCTGGGTTGAGTGGTCTGTGTGTATATCTTATTTATTATTGGGCTGAGAGCCAGCCCCTGGGAGTGAGTTTTATTCTAAGCCTGAGGTGTATTCCAGGGGCACAGTATTGGGGGTCCCACCAGACTCCATCTGACCATTAATTCTGGTCATTATTGTGTTTTCAGATTTTGTTCCACGTTTTTCCTCCCACTCTATCCAGCATCTCCAGTTTTGATCCCTTCCTGAGTGGTTGGCATTGGTAGCTGGGCACCATCTAGTTCTTCTGGTCTTGAGGTCCATCATGTCCTAGGGCTGGCTGATTGCTTCCAAATGCCCTTGGTTTTCTGCACTCTTCTTCACTTCCAATGATAGGAGACTGTTAGCTACATCTTAGATAGCTTCTGGAAAGCTTTTAAGACCACAGTCATTACTCACCAACGAAGGTGTGGAACAAGATGTTTATGTACTTTGTTGTGCTAATCGAATCTGGTGTCCCCTCACAGCAGCATGCAAGCTACCACAGTATGACAAACTGACTGACAAGTGGTGGTCCTATAAAATAATATATATATAAAGTGTCTAGATTGTGCTGAGTTATCTATCTATCTATCTATCTATCTATCCATCTATCATTATTATCCAAGTAGATATACATAGTATTTGAACATTGGTCTGAGTGATAACCAATCCCATATTATATACAATTCTCAAGGAAAGGTTGAAGCCAATAAAAGTTTAGAGCTAATGAGACCTTTGTCTGTCTCTTGTCAGTGAGCTCACTGTGGAGTCTCTGCTTCAAAACTGTGCTTTGGCCAAGGCCTGTCTATAGTTACTAAACTCCAGACAAATATGTCATTCCCTTGACCTAAAACCTTCATAGGTTCCCCATTGTCCCTAAGATATAAAGCCCAAGCAAATCTGCTTGGCACTTAAAGGATGCTCTCTATCTGACTCCAAACTCAGTTTTGCCTTTTTCTTCTCATGTTACTTCCCTTTGTCCCAATTAATTTTCTCATTATAACACAAATGCACCATCAACTTCCCATATCCTCTTAGTTATTTATTAATTCATTTATTTTACGGATGTTCTAGCACTGGGGGAATTAAATAGGTTTAAACAACATATTGATTTTACCCTTGAGATATTCTATTTGAGATATTCTATTTGAGATATACATTTGTCTAATGACAAAGACCTTTCACAATACAACATGTTGTACCAGAGGACTTGTAGATACAAGATGAGAAGCATTCACAGGAAGAAGAAGCATAGATAAAAAGACATTCCTACTAGAGCCCAGGACCTCTTAAGTTCACAAAGCGGTGTTATGATTAAGAGCATGGACTTGGGAGTTAGGTTAAATGGGCTCTGATCTTGGACCCACCAGTTAATATCTGTTTGACTTTCAGCCAGTAATCTACTCTGTGACTTGGTTTCCCCATCTGTAAAATGATGATGGTGAAGGAACCATTCTTACATCATTATTGGGAGAACAGAGTAAGGTAATGCAGGTAAATCACTCGGCACAGGGCTTTCTTAGTTTAACTGCTTTGTCACATGTTTCTGTTTCCTACTTTGATTAATGTGCAGCATGCACCTTGATATATCTGTCAATGAATTAATATAAGAGTAAATATGTCTGGCATTATTAGTTTCCTAACTTCCTATTCTCAATCTATGGTTAACATTTTAATTCCTTTGCAGTAAACAACAGATTACAGAGTTTTCACTTGGATCAAGACTTTTAAATTAATCATTATTATTTTTAAATCTCTAAATTCTTACCCCTGGGAAATGTGCACTTTGAAGGTCATTTCTTTCCCCAGAAGAGGGTAATTTATCAGCTTTTGTTCTGGTCACTTAGTACTGCTCTGACAAGAATATACCACAAATGGGATGGCCTTATCAAACAGGAGTTTATTCTCTTACAGTTTGGAGGCTTTAACTCCAAGTTCAAAGTGCCAGGCTCTAGGGGCTGGGTGAAAGCCCCTCAACCTTGGGGTCCAGCTCTCCCTCCTGCTCCGGGCCCACTGGAGCTAGAGGCATTTCTTCACTCAGACAGCTGCTGGCTGCTTAGGCTGACAAACCCAAGGTTGACAAGTAAAAAGGCACAGTCCTGATGTTACCAAACCACATGGCAGGCCATTAATTCAAGTCTGTTCTAAGTCCCAAGGTCAGCAGAGCATGGCAGGCTGCTGAACAATGACATGGCTACATGCAGGGTCCAAGCGTGCCACAAGCTAGAGACTATCCCCAAGGTTTCTCTTATATACAGGAAGCATACCACATCCCAAAGATAGCTACTCAGCTGCTTGTGGTAGATCCCACCATGGAGATGATTGCCAGTCTCCTCGTGGGGAATAACTACCACCAGCTGTCCAGCCATGCAAACAGGCCCAGCCAGGTTGACATAAAATTTAACTACCACAGCTTTTAAACATTATAATTCAGCAGGGAGTCTGTTCAAGTCCATTTTGAGACAAGGTTTTGTTTGAGGCTTCAAGACAAGTAAGGCACATTTGAAGCCTTACTAACAGAAATATTAGTATACATAATAAATCCTTCAGTCTCTTTTTTATCTCAGATTCATTCCTCTTCCATAACACTGTGATCTCTATCACAGTGATCCCTAAGGGATTTTTCTGAAAATTCACCAAACAAATAAATTTGCTCCTTAGTCTTGCTTCCCTAATTAGTCTCCCATTTTATCCAGTATCCCTTTCCTCTTTTTCTTCAGCTCTGATTTCTCAAAGCAGTGGGATATGATTGAAGTGCAAGGCCTGGTTCATCCAGAGCAGGTATCACTGATAAAATTTCTCCAAATTCAGGCAGGCCCAACACAAGGGCAGCCCTGTAGAGGAAGCCAGTTTTTGCTTTCTTGGCAGAGGCAACTCCTTTGCAGAGTCCCATTTAATAAAAGAAGCCTTTGCGATCATTTCTTATATATGATGTGGTAAGTGCAAGAACACTGTGCTGAATGGTTGGTCAACAAACACCAGAAGTAGAGCACAGGACTTGGCTGTATTCCTAATCAGGTATACAAATTGACACTTCAAAATAAAGTCTAATTTCATTAACTGATTTTTCTTTTCTTTTCTTTTCTTTCTTTCTTTTTTTTTTTGCAGGAGAGTTAGGTACTGCAATGTAAAGAAAACCAAAATTCTCACAACTGGACCAATAAGCAGCATCATGATAAATGGAGAAAATATTGATGTTGTCAAGGATCTCATTTTATTGGATGTACAATCAATGCACATGGAAGCACCAGTCAAAAAATCAAACGATGTATTGCATTGGACTAAAGTCCTGCAAAAGACCTCTTTAAAATATTAAAGCAAAGATGCCACTTTGAGGACTAAGGTGTAGTTGACTCAAGCCATGATATTTTTCAGTCATCTCATATGCATATGAAAGTTGGACAGTGAATAAGGAAGACTGAAGAAGAATTGATGTCTTTGAATTATGAGGTTGGCAAAGAATATTAAACATATTATCAACTACCAGAAGGCAAACAAATAGGTCCTGGAAGGAGTACAGTCAGAATGCTCCTTAGAAAGTGAGGATGATGAGAATTCATCTCTTGTATTTGAACATGTTATTAAAAGGGACTAGTCTGGAGAAGGATATGTTTGGTAAAGTAGAGGGTGAGCAAAAAAGAGGAAGAGACACAATGAGAGATGGATTGACACAGAGGCTGCAATGATGGATTCAAGTATAGCAAAGATTGTGAGGATGGTGCAGGACTGGGCATTTTTTCATTTTGTTGTGCATAGAGTTGCCATGATTCAGAACCAACTCAACGGCATCTAACAAGAACAATGAATCATCACATAGAATAAGTTTATAGTTATATAAAATATGTATATGTATGCATATGTGTGTGTATGTTGTTAGTTGCCATTGATTCCAACTCCTGGTGACCCTGTGTGTAGGATTTTCAAGTCTCCATAAGGATTTCAAGATTGTGTCCTTTCTTAAGCTTATCTCCAGGCCTATCTTCCAAGGTGCCTCTGGGTGGATTTAAACTGCCAACTTTTCAGCTCATATCTAACACTTAACCCTCTGTATCAACCATGGATCCTTTATGTGGGTGTATAAATATGTAGTTAATATAGCATATATATTAACATTCTTATTTACCCACTGCAATTGAGTCAATTCCAACTCATAGCAACCCTTTAGGATAGAGTAGAACTACCCCATAGAAATTCCAAGGCTGTAAATCTTTAAGGAAGCAGACCACCTCATCTTTCTCTCACAGAGTGACTAGTGGATTCGAACTGCTGAACTTTGTGTTAGCTGCCAAATATTTAACCACTATGCCACCAGAGCTCTTTATCATCATTACTTAGTCCCACTTTGTTTTCCCCCTGCTTTGTGATATTTTTGAACCATTATTGTCTTTTCCTAACCATAATCCTAATGATTATTTTTTCATTGAGTGCTGAGTACCTATTATTGAATTCTTCAATCAAATCCATTGCAGGTGTGGGTTTTTCTTTGCAATTTGCGTTTGAGACATCTACCATTTCTTTCGTTGTCCACCCTGAAAACATCTGAAAGTATTGAAAACCTGAATATATTGCACTTTCACAATCAAAATATTTGTGTACAATCTCTGGTCCCCACTTTAAGTTCTTGTTTACTCTCCCTCTCCAGGAACTGTAGTTTTGGACCCGGTGTCATCGTTGAAGAAAACTTAGGGGAGTATTTAATTAGAGATTGAGAGGATGTTTGCTTGAGAAGCAACAATGATTCCACATATAGGGTTCTAAGAATTGTGTCACCTCCTTTCAAGAACAGAAATGAAATGTGTCTGTATGAGTACTCAAAACCAAACCAAACTCACTGCTGTCGAGTTGGATCTGACTCATAGTAACCCCTCCTTGGGTTTCTGAGGCGGTGTCACTACGGAAGTAGATGCCCTAACCTTTCTTCCGAGGAATGGCTGGTGGGTTTAAACCACCAGCCTTCTGGTTAGCAGTCAAATGCTTTAGGCACTATGCCTCCAGAGCTCCTTGTAGAGTAGCTGAAATCTGCTCTGCCTCTTTATTCTCAGAAAAGACAAGAAAAACCACATCTTAAGGTTCTTAATCACCACTTGTCTGTCAGTTTGTTATACTGTGCTGGCTTGTATGTTGCTGTGAGGCTAGAGATTATGCCACAAGTATTTCAAATACCAGCAGGGTCACCCAGGATAGATAGGTTTCAGCAGAGCTTCCAGAGAAAGACAGACTCAAAAGAAGACAGGGGCCTTCCACTTCTCAAAGGATTGTCCAGGGAACACCTTATGAATAGCAGTGAAACACTGTCTGATATATTACTGTAAAACTTTATGAATAGCCCTGAAACATTGTCTGATATAGTGCCAAAAGAGGAACACCTCAGGTCAGAAGGCACTCAGACTACAACTGGGGAAGAGCTGCCTCCTCAAAGTAGAGTTGATCTTAATGATGGAAGGAATACACAGAGTCACTGTACCCAAAAGACCTGGTCAATCTTCATCCATTTCAGGAGGTAGCATATGTTCAGGAACCAATAGAATTGAAGGAAGAAGTCAAAGATGCACTGAAGGAATTGGTGAAGAACAAGGCTCCAGGAATTGACAGAATACCCATTGAGATGTTTCAACAAATGGATGCCCCACTGGAGGTAGTCACTTGGTTATCCCAAGAGATTTGGAAGACAGCTATCTGGCCAAATGACTGGAAGAGATCCATATTTGTACCCATTACAAAGAAAGGTGATCCCACAGAATGTGGAAATTATCAAGCAATATCATTAATATTGCATGCAAGCAAAATCTTTCCGAAGATAATTCAAAAATGGTTGCAGCAGTGTATTGACAGTGAAATTCCAGAGTTGCAAGCTGGACTCAGAAGAGGACGTGGAATGAGGGATATCATTGCTGATGTCAGATGGATCTTGGCTTAAAGCAAGGAATACCAGAAAGGTGTTTACTTGTGCTTTATTGCTTATGAAAAAGTATTTGATTGTGTGGATCCTAGCAAATTGTGGTTAACATTGAGCAAAATGGAAATTTCAGAATACTTAATTGTGCTCATGAGGAACCTGTACATAGACCAGGGGGCTGTCATTCGAAAAGAACAAGGTAACACTGCATGGGTTAAAATCAGGATGGGAGTGTGTCAGGGTTATATCCTTTCACCATACATACTCAATCTGTATGCTGAGCAAATAAACCGAGAAGATGGACTATATGAAGAAGAATGCAGCCTCAGGATTGGAGAAAGACACATTAACAACCTGCAATATGTAAATGACACAACGTTGCTTGCTGCAATGAAGATGACTTGAACCACTTACTGATGAAGATTAAAGACTACAGTCTGCAGGATGGATTACACTTCAAGATAAAGAAAACAAAAATCCTCAAAACTGGGACATTTAGCATCATCATGATAAATGGAGAAAAGATTGAAGTTCTCAAAGATTTCATATTGCTTAGTTCCACAATCAACACCAATGGAAGCAGCAATCAAGAGATCGGATGACACATTGCAGTGGGCAAATCTGCTGCAAAAGACCTCTTTAAAGTTCTGAAGAGCAAAGATGTCTCTCTGAAGACTAAGTTATGCCTAATCCAAACCATAGTAGTTTCAATAGCCTCATGTGTATGTGAGAGCTGGACAATGAATAAGGAAGAGTGAAGAAGAGTTGATACTTTTGAGTTATGGTGCTGAAAGTACCGTGCACTGCCAGAAGAATGAACAAATCTGTCCTGGAAGTAGTGCAGCAAGAATGCTCTTTGGAAGTGAAAAGGGCCAGACTTTGTCTCACCTACTTTGGCCACGCTGTCAGAAGGGACAATTCCTGGAGAAGGATGTCATGCTTGCTAAAGTGGAGGGTCAGTGAAAAAGAAGAAGACCCTCAGTGTGTTGGGTTGAAGCAGCAGCTGTTAAGATGGGCTTGGGTATAGCAAGGATTGTGAGACTGGCACAGGATTGGGCAGTGTTTCATGTATATAGGGTCACTATGAGTTGGAGCCGACTTGACTGGCACCTAACAGTAACAGCAACAACGTTCTTAATGGAATTGAAAAGACTGGTATGAATTCATCACTTTGAACTTTAAAATCAAGAAGTATTCCTTGAAGACTTACTTAATGCCTCATGCTATCTCCCTCCGGAAAGAGCTTACAACCACATGAAGAGACAAGTGTTGAGGATAACAACGTATTACCAAAAAAGCAAACCAAACTCACTGCCATTGAGTTGATTCTGACTCATAGTGACCCCTTTGGTTTTCCGAGGAGGTAAATCTTTACAGAAATAGACTTCCCAGTCTTTCTTCCTTGGAGTGGCTGGTGGGTTTGAACTGCCAACCGTCTGGTTAGCTGTCAAATGCCTTGGACACTACTTCACCAGAGCTCCTTTTTACATAAACAAATATGATTCATGGAACAGAATTATAAAAATAATTTTATTTTTCTCTCTACTTATTTATCCTTTTAAACCTTATTTATCCTTTTAAACTTTTCTACTTATTTATCCTTTCAAACCTGCTCAATGAGGGTAGATTTCACTGTATCTCTGGATAAAACTCACAGAGTTATATGGAGTTAAATGTTTTTTCTGTTTTCCTTTAGGTAATTATATCCCAATGGCAACTTTAAGGCACAAAACAATGCACAGTCTCAACTGTCAGAGTGCCTAGTCTGTAATGGAAACTGACATTTCAATATTCATCCAAAGGTAAGTCCTCACCTCCCTTCTCCAGACTGCTCAAGTTCTCATTAGATCCTTCACCTCTTCCTCCACTCTCTCTCTATGATTTCAGGCCCCTCTGAGTTTAAAAGAAGGCGTAAGAGAGGCAGGAAAGTTCTTTCTTGACTGATACTGCTGTAAGCTGGCTTTTCTTTCATACTTTTTAATAGATGGTTAACAATATTTCCTTTTCCTTTGAGAAAAATTGAGGGCTATGTAAGGCTTCTTGATCCTTTACCTTTCCCTCTCTTGACCAAAGGGATTATTTTTCCTCTTAACTTGACTTCCCTAGTACTCTCTTCAGGTTTTTCTCCCTCAGTCCCTTACTTCTGGGATCCCTTATTCTGTCAAGCCCTCTCTTGGATATACTTCTTTTTCTAATTGACCTTAGTCTGATTTTCCTACCATTTGGTCTCCAGGATTTATCACATTTGAAGAGTCACTGGAGGCAAGGTCAGTCAGCTTAGAGGTTATATCAGCTTCCTCAGGCATGGGTCTTGTGTAGACCACTGTGTTCTCCAAGTTCAAGGAACACCATCATGCTCTTCAGGTTGTTTGCTGAAACCCTTCTTACTAGGCTTGAGGCTAGCAGGTAGCATCCCTCTCTACCATAACCTTCAAGAGGGGAGGTTTGAGGCTACTGAATAACTGTTTTCAAAATATTCTTCCACATAATTCCCTCTCCCAATTCCAGCTCTTTTAATTTCTTTATATTCTCCTTGTTGGAAAGAAGTCTGTAGACTCATAAAACATGTTCTCAGTTATTTCTTTTGAAAATTTACATCTTATACTTCATGTTAGAATTTCATAGATACTGAATTTTGGTCCAGCACTTTTAACATTTATTGTTTTATCACTTTTTAATATGTGGTAATAGATGATTAAGACCATAAAGGTTGAGGTTTTGCTACATATGTGATATGGATGTGAGCAGTAGTGTTACAGAAGGCTTTAGAGAGCAGGGCTTATCTCAAGACTGAAATATGGAGAACATTTGGACTGACATCAAGGATAGGAAAGATTTGGAATGAGAAGGAAGGTACTTGGGTATGTATTAGGAGGCTTGGGTTCTTACCAAATCACTTTCTTTTTCAAGAACCTAAAATGACTATTGCCTCCTAACATATGTCCAAGCACCTTCTTTCTCATTCTAAATATGAAAAGATTTGAAAATGTTCTTTGCAAATACACATCTTATTTAGAATTAGATACTTGACATTAGACAGAACTGTAAACTTTATTAGGGAATAGGTGTGTCTTTTCTTGTGGTAATGCTGAGTCTCTTACTCTTGTATTCCTGCTGGATGTAAAATGGATTTTGAATCTACAGTCATACTGGGACTTTCCTTTGACCTGTCTTTTTTGTGCCTTCTTATATTCACTAGCATCTCTCCTGAGAGTCAGTTTGCTAGTGAATTCAGATCAAGCAGAGAAGACTCATTAGGTGTATTCAAAGAGAGGTGCTGGGGAAAGTTTCAGGAGGTGTTCTAATAAAAAATGTTGCCCTATGCCTCAGAAAAGGATGTAAGGTAGGAAAGACATATTTTCCAGAATAAAATCACTTGTATTTATGCCAGTTAGTAATAATATTAATGCAGTTTAAAAATTCTCAGGGTATTTTCACTTTTCTGATGGCTGATGGAGAGAGGACAATTATTATTATCTCACTTGTGATAAATGAAAAATTGAGACATAGAGAATTTATGTCTTCCTTCCTCTCCCTCACCCATCAAAATGATCTCTTAAGAAATGATTTTCTAGAATTTTGCTTCTTCAGAGATTATCTGCATTTTACACTTGAATGTGAAATGAACTCTATGTTCCCTGTGAAAATTATTTCGGGCATAAACAAAGATGCTGTGGAGACTGGTGTGGGACAATGAAGCCATAGATGAGAAAAAAAATTGTCATCATATTGACTGTTGTGAAAGCCAAGCATGCAGGAGAGAACCAGGAAACAGACCTAGAATGAGGAGATGAAGGAACTTTGAGTATGACAAAGCCATGATTGTGTTGGGTGGAAGAAAAGAGAGAAATGGAGAAGTGAACACAGTAGACAGAGAATGAGGAAGAGAAGTTGGAACTCAATGGAGGAGAGTGGTCTCAAAAGAAGAAAAGGGTGAAGTGCCCCCCCCCCCCAAGAAAGCTGCTGAAAGGGGGAATGTGAGGTGTTCCTTGCATGTAGTAATTGGAGGCCACTACTCACCTGGGTGAGAACCCTTAGTAGAAGGAGGATGGAAGCTAGGTTGCTTGGGACAGGCTGATTTCCAAGAAGATATAGAGGGCATAAAGAGCCCTGGTGATGCAGTGATTAAACCCTAAGCTGCTAAATGAATAGTCAGATTTTCAAACCTACCAGCAGCTCTGTGGGGGACGTGGCATTCTTCTCCATAAAAATTGAAGCCTAGGAAGCCCTATAGATTCAGTGGCAGTGGAATGTTATTTATTTATTTGGTAAAAGGAATGGGTGAGCAGGATGAGAAAGATTGTAAGAAGTACAAACTAAGGGAGTTTTTTTTTTTTTTTAAATATTGTTACTATGGAAGGAGTCTACGTGTTTTTATGTAGAGGGGAAGGGCTCTTCAGTAGAGAGGAAATAATTTATCATGCAGATTATAGAAGGTAGCGTTGCTGGGATCTTTTGTTGGACCCTGCCAAGACAGAACCTTATCCTCTAACCGGAGGAGGGGAATCTTCTTGGAGCAGGAGGGAAGGAAGGAAGAAGGCCCCATGGAGATGAGATGGCTTGGGGCTAGAAGGTGAGGTCATTTACTTTCTGTGGACTCAGTTTGCTTTATGACCTTGGAAGAAGCTCACCTGCAGGGAAGGAATAATGAAAAAGACCAGGGTCCTGGGCAGTTTTATAAAAAGTGGTTTTGTGCCCATTTTGGGAAAGTGGGCTTGCATGGGAGAATTTTGTGGAGCACTGTTCTGCTTTTCAACAAGGCAAGAGGGAAGTGGACTCCAGGAAGTTCCTTTGAGCCACCTATTCCTTCACATACCCTCCCACATCCCTCGAGTTTCAAAATACCATGTGTAAGATAGATGAGGAGTCCTTGGATGACGCAAATGGTTAATGTGCTTGGCTGCTAAACAGAAGGTTGGAAGTTTAAGTACACCCAGAGGTACCACAAGAGAAAGGACTGGCAATCCACTTTGAAAAAAAAATCAGCCATTGAAAATCCTGTGGAGCACAGTTCTACTCTGACACGAATAGATTCACCATGAGTGGGAATCAATTTGATAGCAACTGGTCCTGGTTAAAGTAGGTGGAGGATCGGAGAGGAGTATCTTTGTTCAGGGCTGAAGGTAGCATGACTTTCAGCAGAGGATCTGACCCAGTGAATTTTGTGAGTGTTATCGGAGCATAAATACAATTTATGTGTCAGCCTTACTAATCTCTGGAGATCTAAATCATGATGAATACAATATTCATGTTTCTTTTCACTTTTGCATCTGTGAGAAAGATATTTTCCATCAGTCAGGGAGAACCCTCTTCTTTTTTCAACCCTGTGAGAGTTATGCAGTTCAAGTTTAATTCTTTTTCATGTTTGAGAAATGTGTTTTATGTTTTGGGGGAATTTGCCATTTGTTTGTGGAAGAGAGGTTCACTCATAATTATTATTATTATTATTATTTGGCAGCTGTTATTAGTAGACTGGAGGAAGGATTTTTATCCGTATGGATTAGGTTGATGTACCAATCTCTTTCTTTCTTCTCTGGGGTTGTTAAAGAATCTTCAATGATTGGCTGAGCATGAGGAATCTCCCTGTGACAGCTCTATAAAGAAAGAAAGACAATAAAGACAATCTAATATGCAGTCAATCGATGCAGATTTTTGTCTGGAATAAATTTAGTGCATCTCATAAAGTTTTATAGATGCTACCTTTCAGATGCTTAGAGTATTATCATCTAGCCCAACATGTCTCTATTCCTTATTTTTCATATCCGTGCCTTAAAATAAATAAATAAATAAAATAAAAGTCACTTTTAAGATGTTTTTCTTTAGGGCCTTTGCAGAGTTGTTTAAATGACTGATTTTCTTTTTCCACTCCTTGGTGTTCTTTTCCTCAGGGATTTAATTAGAGTCTTCCACAAAAATCTGACAATTAGCAGGCTTAGCAAAGGAAATTTGTGATTTGTATCTGTACTTGGCTTCAACATATAAGCTTCAACAGGTCCCTCATAAGCATAAGGTTTTGGTGTTTTTAGACCAAAATGGAAGAAAAAGGGAATTCAGATAGAAAATATCTGATTGTTCCCAATTAATAGAACAGAAGGTTCTCAAATTCAGCCTTCATCAACTATAGTCAAGTTACTTAAAAACTTACCATACAAGTGAAAACAAAACCCTATGAAGAATAGTCCTCAAGTTTGGAGCTACAATTATTAAACATTCTCAGTATTTTTGGTATGTGTTGGGTTCTTTAAGTTATTACAGTTAAAACTCCTTTTTCTCTCTTGTCTTTCATAAAGCTTGGTTCCCTCCTCCCTCGTGTGTGTCTCCTCCTCACCTCCTTCTTTCTTCCCACTCTCTCTGCCTCCCTCTTTCTTTCTCCTTTCTCCCCCATTCCTCTTTTTCCTTCCCTCCCCACTCCCTCTTATCTTTCTTTCCCATGTTTAGGGAGTGTGAATCCTTAAGGAAGCAAGGGTCCAGAGAAAGATTCAGGGGAAAAATTCACATGCCAGGTGAAAATATATTCCTATCTTTCCACATGGATGGTGCTTGATGAGCACAGTTTAATGTCCCCTGGGTCTGAGGAGTTGTGAGACTCCACAACATATTTTATTATTTAACAGAAAAGAAAGTGGACCCTAACAGTGAAGCATCCATGACATCCACATTCTTCCTGTTACATGTCTTATGAAAAAAGTAATTTTTTTTTTTTAAATTTTCTGAAAAAGAGAGAGGGAATTTTCCTCTGAAAATCTTTGACTTTCCTTATTCTTTGTTAAGTTGAATGCTCTAATTTCTGGAAGTGAAGTTCTCTTTTAATGGAAAGCAAAGAATAATAAAAAGATCATGTGCTTTTAAGTATTTTTTCCCTCTAGAAGAAGAAGTATATTGGAGTCATGAAATCACACTCCTTTTGTGGTTTCACTGTGGCTAGTAGGTCCTCAATAAGGACCAATTGGGTATTGTGGGATCTGAGATTCTTTTTTTAAAGAATTAAAAAAAAAATATATATATATATCAGAAAATACTCAAATAGGGCATACAAATCCAAAACCCATGTCTGTGACTCCCTTTATGAGTTGGTTTATGAAGTGGGAAAAGCTCTGTGGTGGAGGAAGGCCAGGTCAGCAGAGGTCTGGGGGCACGAACCCCATGGAAAGTGGCTGCCAGATGCCCTAGTTAGGCACGTGGGACCAGGACCCATAGGCAAATCTCAGAGGATCCAGGTGCTCACTGGTCTCCAGACACATGGAGAAGACCAGACAGAGGTTCCAGACTTAACACTTTATTATGGGAGCAGTGAAAAGTAACAGGGGGGAAAAAAAAAAAAGATTGCTCTGACTGCCAGAAATGGAGGCTTTACTTAACAACACCATTTAGTCACAGTGAAATCTTGGGCAAGTAAGGCCACTTGATCTCATGTGTCTCTGTTCTATTGTAAACTGTGTGAGATAATCCCTGACTCACCTATGTTCTGGATTTGGATTTGGCAGCACTCAGGTAGTGCAGAGAAAATTGCTGCTTTAAATCTATATTTAAAAGTCCTCTGGAAAAGACAAAAGTCTATGACTGCATATTTTCTCTGTGCTTAGCCCTGTGCTCCCTGTGCTGTGTTCCCTGGGGAACAAATGTCCAAGAACTGTAGACCATAGCCCTTGGTCCTTGGGGTCTGAGAGCCTGCTGCAAAGCCAGGAGAAGCAGATGATGTTGGGTCCCTCAGAAGGGCTGTACTAGTAAGGAGCAGGCAAACATGAGATTTAATATCATCGTCCCTGCAAAAATGGTATGGGGGAGGCATCGTCTGACTTCCTCTAACTTCACCAGATGAGAGGAAGATCAAGATCAATAAGATCAAGGCTGATTCCTATGAGGTAGAGGTCAGACATGCCTCCACCCTTCAATCTTTTTGTCGATTCTGACATCAACTATTCCTCCCACTGCACTCTTTACTTCTCTGCTGCATTGCCATGGTCACATAGAACTCATAGACAATACTCACAATTATGGCGCTTATTAAGGAAGTAACAGGTTACAATTCAGGATCAGAAATGACCCAGGATATAGTTCTTTGATCAGGACAGCTGCTCAGCCTGCTTCTCTTTGGACCTCAGCCTTTTAATCCCTTGGCCCCATGGCTCCTTGGTCTCTGCCCTGCTTGGCAAAGTGTTACAAAGCCCTTTTACCTCTGCTGTTTAATGCCCAGAGGCAACTCACTCTACCAGTAAGCAGCCTCAGCCTGAAGACACTCAGGTTTCTTGCTCCACGGGTCTGGAACCACACTGCACTTTCTCTTGCTGAGTCTGCTGTCACCATTTCTCTGCTATTACTCCTTACCACCTCTGGTGTCATAGCTCTCAGTCTCCTGGATTGAGAACATTCAGCTCAGGGATCTTGGGTCCAAAGGATGTACTCTACCTCTTGCTCTTCTTTCTTGATGGTAGTGAATTCCCCTCTTCTCACCTCTGGGACAGCTCTAAAATGAGCCTAGTGGAATGGCAAAACTGATCAATCCCTGTTAGGATTCCATGAACCTTATTCATGGTTCCACCTCCACTAGGGTGCTGTGCACCTTATTTACATTATTAACAAGCTATCCAATGCCCTTGGTGGGCCACAATTAGCTCACATTTGCATATTCCCACCCAATCATTTGGTGGGAGTTAGAAAGATGTGGCTAGAAGAGCCATATTAACTAATTCACTGCACTGCAGTCCCCAAACTCCCTTAGGGGTACATAGGTTATGTGGGCAGTTGCAATAAAGGACAAACACTCACCCTTTTCATTGTCTCTGAGATACATATTTTTTTTTTTCCTTCACATTTTAACATCTCTAAAACTGGGATGTCTCTTACATGTGATTATAGTCTAATTCATAGCTTTCTTCTTAGTTGTGCACAAAATAATGGTGTACTTTATAATATGCAATCTTATATTCAATAAAATATTTTATAAAAAGATTAAAACTATATTGATGATAATCAAGGCCACTAAGTCCAATGATCAGAAGAAAAAATTTCAAGAAATGCTACCTGTGTTTGTCAGCATCAAAACAATTTAATCCAGCATTGAAATAGTTTTGCAAAACAGGAGAGAGGAGGTATTTCACATCTATGACAAAATTCAGAACATTTAATTCTAACTTTCAGAACAACCAAATGTTTTATTCTCTTTAGAGAAAAGTTGACTCTATAACTTTTGAAAATCCTACAAATAAGAGCTTATGGGGTGGGCAGGGTGAATAATTGAGATAAGAAAAACAGTTAGAAACATTCAGTTTCTAACTTTTGTCTGAACTGTTTTTCAATTTCAAGCAATCAGTTCTAAGTCAACATTGTGATGCTTCCATTTATGATTATTATTATCTGTTTGCTGACATATCCTACTGTTTGTAGCCCATAACTGTGTTTAGAGTCACATTAGAAACACTGTCTTTTGGGAATAAAAGGAAGTTGGGATAGGCAGTGGAAAAATGAGGGAAGGGGTTGTTCAATCTATATGTTTTTCTTGAAAGGAAAAAATTGAACTACTTACCATTTTTAAATTCTCTTTTGATTTTGACTTGAACTATTGCCCTACCTGCACCAATAGCTGTTGAGTCAGTTCTGACTTGCAGTGACTCCAAGTGTGGAGAGCAGAACTGTGCTCCATAGGGTTTTCAGTGGCTCATTTTTTGGAAGTAGATGGGCCAGGCCTTTCTTTCAATGTGCCTCTACTCAAACTGCCAACCTTTCAGTTAGTAGCCAAGAATCTTTAGCACACCCAGTGCTCGGTCTGATTTGCACTGATTTCCTTTGAAAGGACTAGTTCTCCTCTTGTTTTTTTTCCTTTTCTTTTCCTTTCATGCTGTGTATCCTCTTTGGTTGTGACACTGCATCAGCTCACTTGCAGCTTGATCATCTGCTCCTTTCTGTTTTTTCTCGCAAGTGGACCAAGCCCCTCAGTGTTGTCAGTTTTCTGACTCTACTATTCCCTGGCATGTTTCTCAGGATAATCACTTTCTTTGTCTATTGGCAATTAGGAGTCAGACAGGCTCTGCATTAAAATTGGTCTTTGTCAATTAATGCCTCTAACATTTCCTCAGTTGTCTAATGGAACAATAATAAGATCACCTCATACTACTGTATTTTGTATGTTTTGGAATAATTTGATTAAGATTGGTGTCAGTTCTTCTCTGAATGTTTGTAGAATTCTCCAGTGAAACCGTCTGGATCAGGACTTTCTTTTGGTGGTAATTTTTTTATTACCTGTTCAGAGAATTTTTGTTTTCTTTATGTTGAAGTTCAATCAACACTGAAGGCTATAACCTTTGATCTTCATCAGTAAGTGCTTCAAGACTTCTTCTATTATAGTAAGCAAGGTTGTGTCATCTGCATATCACAGGTTGTTAATGATTTTTCCTCCAATCCTGATGCTGCGTTCTTCATATAGTACAGCTTCTTGGATTATTTATTCAGCTTACAGCTTTAATGTAAGTATGATGAAAAGATACAACCCTAACACACATCTTTCCTGATTTTAAAGATGTAGTATCCCCCCCCTCTTTTTTGAAAAATTATTGCCTCTTGGTCTTTGTAGAGGTCCTACATGAGAACAATTATGTATTCTACAATGGAGCTCTGGTAGCATAGTGCCTAAGGCACTTGACTGCTAACCAGAAGGCTGGTGGTTCAAACCCACCAGCCACACCTCGGAAAGAAGATGGGACAATCTACTTCCATAGTGATACTGCCTCGGAAACCCAAGGAGGGGTCGCTATGAGTCGGGTCCGACTCGATGGCACATAACAACAACAACAACAGAATTATAATTCTTCACAATGTTATCCATAATTGATTAAGATCCACACAGTAGAATGCCTTTGTATAGTCACTAAAACACATCTTTTTCATATTCTCTGCTTTCAGCCAAGCTCCATTTGACATCACCAGTAATATCCCGTGTTCCATATGTTTTCTGAATCCATCTTGAATTTCTGACAGTTCCCTGTCCATGTACTACTGCAAATGTTTTTTAATTATCTTCAGCAAATCTTTACTTGTGTATGATGTTAATGATATTGTTCAATAATTTTCACATTCTGTTCAATCATCTTTCTTTGGAATGGACACAAATATGGATCTCTTCCAGTCAGTTGGCCAGTTAGCTGTCTTCCAAATTTCTTGGTATAGACAGATGAGTGCTTCCAGCATTGTATCCATTTGTTATAATGTCTCAATTGTTATTCATTAATGCCTGGGGCCTTGTTTTTTGCCAATGTTTTAAGTGCATCTTGAATTTCTTCCTTTAGTGCTGTCAGTTCTTAATCATATGCTACTTCCTGTAATGGTTGAAAGTCGACACATTTTTTTTCAATGAAAGGTTTATATATGGAAGGAAATTTTCTTTGCTGGTTACTAGGGATGGGAGGGGAGCAGAGGGAACACTGTAAGATAGGTAGAGACAAGTACTGATTTGGATGAAGAGTAGGACAATGTATCAAATGTGAGTGATAAACACGGTGGCATTGAGGAAGAGAAAGACATAGAGAGGTGCATGAACCCTTTTGCACATACAGTAGTGCATTGTTAGTGATGGCAAACATTGATCTACTGGTGGACAGGTGGGTGGATAGGCTGAATGATCAGGTATGTCTAAGCAGGGGGAAGTGTGCCCATGACCATGTATAGGGCTGGCAGACAACATTTCTACAAGTGTATTTGTATATTCTGTAAGATTTCCCAGGTAGAGCTGACAAGGGACAAGGTTGTAGTCACTTCTTGGTCACAGCCAGCTACCCAGAAGGAGCAAGTAGTTGTACTTGCGGGATTGGGACTGTGGTCGCAGGGAACATCAAGCTCAATTGGCATAACATACTACCCAAAAACATTGTTCCACACCCTACTTTGGTGAGTAGCGACTGGGATCTTAAAAGCTTGCAAGCAGCCATCTAGATGCAACAATGGGTCTCTCCTCGTCCAGAGTAAAGAAGAATGAAGAAAACTTGAGATGAATGGAAACAATTAGTCCAAGGGACTGGTACACCATGTGGTCCTCAGCCTACATGACTATGAAACCAAAAGAACTAGATGGTGCATGGCTACCATTGTCAGTCTTTCAGGGGGATCTATGTAGGAGATCCTAGATGAGTGGGAGAACAATGTGGAGCAAAACTCAAAATCATAAAAAAGGGGCCAGGTTTGGTGGTCTGATAGAGCCTGGTGGAACCCCTGAGACTATGGCCCTTAGCTGCCCTTCAGGTCTGTAATTGGACCCACTCCTGTGGCTGCTAGCCAAACAAAAGATAGGCATATGAGCTGAACATTCACATTAGGTGGATATAGTCCTTGGGGAGATCAACCATGGGAGAATAGAAGGGCTGTGTGTGTACAGGGAGACAGCTAGGGGGGAAGGAGTGAATGGGAAGGAAGGACACAGGGAAGATGTAACTATGAGGAGGAAGTGAAAAGGGAACTGTTGCATTGTGGGAAATTGCAGTCAATGTCATGACATAGTGTATGTAAGCTGCTGTATGAAAAATGAATTTGCTCTGCAAACTTTCACCCAAATCACAATAAATATTAAAAAAAATATATATATAAAGTCAACTTTTTTGTGAGGGGGGTATAGTTATGTTTACTCCTTCCATCTTCTTTTGATACTTCTAGTATTGTTTAAGTTTTTGTGTTTAGATTCCTTAAATATTGTAAGTTAAGGCTTGAATTTTTTCTTCAATTTTATCAGCTTGAAAAATGTGTGTGTTTTAACTCCAATTATTTACATATTTTATTATAATGTTTTACTTTGTCTTCTCATGTCACCCTTTGAAATCTCTGGCTGTTCTACTTCATTATTTCTCCATTTGTTTTAGGTACTCTATGTTGAAGAGCAAGTTTCAGAGGCTCTTCTGACATCCATTTTGGGATTTTCTTCTTTTCCTGTCTTTTTAATGACCTTTTGCTGTCTTCACATATGATGCCCTTGATGTCATCCCACAACTCATCTGGTCATTAGTGTTTTTTTTTTTTTTTTTTTAGAAATAGGTGTCAAACCTATTCTTGAGATGGTTTCTAAATTCAAGTGGGATATACTCAAAAGTCATACTTTGGCTCTCAAGGACTTGTTTTTAATTGTCTTCAAGTTCAATATGAACTTGAAAATTAGCAATTGATGATCCAGTGTTGCCCCTGGCCTTGTTCTGACTGATGATATTGAGCTTTTCCATGGTTTCTTTTCAAAGATATTGTTGTTGTTGTTATGTGCCATCGAGTTGGATCTGACTCATAGCGACCCCTCCTTGGGTTGCAGAGGCAGTATCACTACAGAAGTAGATTGCCCAACCTTCCTTCTGAGGAGTGGCTGGTGGGTTTGCTGCCAGCCTTCTGGTTAGCAGTCAAGTGCCTTAGGCACTATGCTACCAGAACTCACTTTCAAAGATATAGCCAATTTTATTTCTGCGCATTCCATCTGGTGAGGTCTATGTGCATAGTTACTGTTTATGTTGTTGATAAAAAGTATTCCCAATGGATAATTCATTGGACTAGCATGCAATCTCTTGTTTTGTTTCTATTACCAAGGCCCTGCTTTCCAACTACAAATCCTTCTTTTATGTTTCTAGCTTTTATATTCCAATCACCAGTAATTATCAATGCTTCTTGATTCATGTTTGATCAGTTTCAGACTGCAGAAATTGGTAAAAATCTTCAATTTCTTCATCTTTGGTATTTGTAGTTGGAGTGTAAATTTGAATAATTATCATATTAGTGGCATGCATATAATTATCCTGTCACTGACAGCATTGTATTTCAGGATAGATCTTGAAATGTTCTTTCTGATGATAAGTGCCACGTTGTTTCTCTTGTAATAAACAATAGATTTTCATAATTCACGACGTTGAATTTATATTTGAAAGCCATTTGATTGACAAGAATGAGTGTGGCTTGGAGGGAATGAAGATAATACAGAAATAGTAAATATAGCATGCTGAAGACTCTAACTCTAAGAGGATTTTTTTCTGTTGTTTTTTGTTATACTCTGTAGACCTGATCCTGAAACATATTTATTATGTAATAATTTTCAGTTTTACATTATTGAGCCTGAAGACTGACCATAAAGTTTCCTTTTAGGTGGCACTAAATAAGAATGCTGATGTATTAATTTTGGAAGCAGTTGTGGAATGCTGACCAGAAGTTTAAGCAATATCACTCTTGCTGAACTCTTATTAAAAGATGAAAATTTGCTTTTGGTTGGCATTCAGAAAGAAGACAAGGAACAGCAGAGATCTGGAATAATATTGTCACATCAAGTCTTCCCTTTCATTTGCTTCTTCATGACAAGAAAAGTACTAGTTGAAGTCATTGGAAAACTTTTCAAATTTACTTGAAACATGCAGACTGATAAATCCAAAGGTACATAAATAGCACTGGCAGTTCTGAATGTGATGGGGGCTTTCAAACCAAATCAATTGACCTTTAAGCTGGTGAGAGGAGGTGGCTGGGATACTTTCTCTTTTGATACCATCTAGACCAATGGAGTAGATATGAGCAGTGATGAAATCAGAAGGACAGGTGGATGAATGAATTTTCACCAAACATATCAGGTAGTTAAAAAAAGGAGGAAAACTTCTGGAACCCTGAAGATGTTGCTTGGGTAGAATGCATTAGTGTTTGGAAATATAAACATGTTTCCTGTCATCTTTTTCTTTAAACTATGAAACATCAGTTGTTATTCCAGGATTCTTGGAAAGTTCTGTGACTACATCACCTTGGACTTCTTTTGATGCAGGGTAGTTTTAAGAAGAATGAACATCAATAAGTCTGTAAACAAGAAAGGCAGCATTGTTACATTCTTAGTAAACCCCAAATGTGTATCAGTAGCTCATTTAATCACAAGGTAGACTAAATGAACATTGTGATGATTCTAGTATAAGTACCACCACCAGTTGTCTTCAAGTCAATTCTGACTCATGGTGACCCTATGTGTATCAGAGTTGAACTGTGGTCTGTGATGTTTTCAATGCCTGATTTTTCTAAAGTAGATCACCAGGCATTCTTCCAAGGTACCTCTCGGTGGACACACTCCTCCACCATTTCAGTTAGCAGCAGTTATGGGTTGTGTTCCCCTAAAATACATATTGGGGGACACAATCCATAACAGCTGCTGAAATTGGGAGCTCTGGAGGTGCCAAAAGCATTTGACTGCTAACCAGAAGGCTGGCAGGTCAAACCCACCAGCCACTCCCCAGAAGGAAGACTGGTCAATCTACTTCCTCAGAGATACCACCTCAGAAACCCAAGGAGGGGTTGCTACCAGTAGAATGGACTGGATGGCAGTGAGTTTTTTCTTTTTTTAAAATATGTATTGTAATTCTTAACCTCTATGACTGTGTCTATAATCCCATTTGGGAATGGATTGTGTTTGTTATGTTAATGAGGCAGGATTAGTGTAACATGTGCCTTGTAGCAATTTCTTTTGTGATATAAAAGAGATCAAAGAAGCAAGGGAGAGAAGTAGTGATGGGGTAAGATAGATGCCAAGATACATGGAGATTTCTAAGGAACTAGGAAGCAGAAGCTGAAGAGACTAGGACTCTCCTCCAGAGTTGAGAGAGAGAGAGACAGCCTTTCCCTGGAGCTGACATTCTGAATTTGGACTTTTAGCTTCCTAAAATGTGAGAAAACAAATTTCTGTTTGTTAAAGCATCCACTCGTGGTATTTCTCTTATAGCAGCACTAGAGAACTAAGACAGCAGCCAAGAACATTAACACCTTGCTCCACTCAGGGCCTCTGACTCTGATATTTTGTTGTTATGTGCCGTCGAGTAAGACCTGACTCATAGCGACCCCTCCTTGGGTTTCCGAGGCAGTATCACTACAGAAGTAGATTGCCCCATCTAGTCATACCTTAATAATGGCTAGAAATTGGCAGCTATTCTACCTGCTGCAATCTTGCATTTAGTCTCTTTCAATAGGCATTAAAATTTAAGCTATTTAGTTATATAAAAATTATTTTCATGGAAAAGTTAAGCTATTTATACATTCGTATTAAAGGGATATTTTGCTTTTCCTGTAGAGATTTATCTTTACTTTCAAGATGAAACATGAAGTAAGCCATGAAAAGAGATGAGGAAAAGTAAAGGCAGAATGGCAGATCAGAAGAATTCCACTTTTAACATCTCGATCCAATGAGTCTGCAGTTAGGTGGGGATTGTCAACATAGCATTTGCCAAAGCCAAGAAAATTATTTTTTTTTTTCTTTTGGTGGAGGTAGGGATGTTAGGGGGAAGAAAAAGTTAGGAAGGAAATTTCTGTGCTGGAAACATCTAGTTGTTTCTGTGTGCTTATGAACAAATTAAAGAAAATTGATAGCGCTCTGAACATCCAGGTGAGCTCATTTGTGGAAAATCCCTGGCAGTCCTTTGCAGTGTTCTTTAAAGAGCTTGACTTATTGAAACAGGGTTGGTGATTTTTCTTTCTTTAATTCCTGGTAAATTGTAAAACAGGCTACAAAAGAAAGCATTTTCTGACTTTTTTCAATTTTATTGCTTGGAATCATATACTCCAACTGTGGAGATGCCTTGGGTGCCTACAGGAAATGACACTATCTTATGTTATCTAAGGAGGGCGTTGAAGAGTGTGGGTGGTATGCCATCATAGGAAGCAAAACTCAGAGAGAGAGATCACAGTGATGATTTGAATAAAAACCAGGAGCACCCACTTGGGTGCTTCAACATTACTGTATTTTCATCTCCATCGTGTTGTAAAGAGATGTTCTGTGCATCTCATTATGAAGCCCTAACCAAAGGTTGATTAGGTTTAAGAATACTTTAGTTAGAGTTCCTGGAAGGTACAAATTGTAAATGCACTTGGCTGCTAAGACAAAGGATGTAAATTCGAGTAGATACAGAGGTGCCTTGGAAGAAAGGCCTGTAGATGTACCTTTGAATAATCAGCCATTGAAAATCCCATGGAGCACAGTTCTGACACACATGAGGTTGTGATGAGTTGAAGTCAATTAGATGGCAACTGGTTAAGAGGCATCTCATCTCCCTTCTGGGGTGGTTTAGATCTTGTACCATTAACCTCATCCTGAGAGTGTAGCTAAAAGTGCAACCTCACAGGGATCCCTGAAAATTTCTTGGTAGCTTTTTGGGGGCTGTTAATGAGAACCACAAAATAACACTAAAGAAAGACCTGAACAAACATGACCGATGACTGCATCTGTTCTCATTGAAGTGAGTGTAAGACTTATGAGTCCAGTTTGAGGCTGCCTTGCTTAGCATCTAGCTTCTCATTAAACTTAGCTGCAGCCCTATTTACATAAAATGGGAGATAAAAACGGTTCCAAGAATGTGATGAAATGAACGTGCTATTCAAATGTTGATTTAATGGTGGCATCTGCCTAAAATCTAGCCCTGCCTGTGAGACCAGAGATCTTATGAGTACCTACACTTCCAAAATGTATGCTCAATTAAAGCACCTGTCCTCTAACTGTGTGTGTGTTTGTGTGCACGCATGTGTGTGCGCACACGTGCACCTGTGTTACTTTTTGATAAGCCTTTCTATGGGTGTGTGTTGTTACATTTCCACCAAGAGGGTTTCTCTGTGACTGCCTTAACACATATTTTTGTTAGTTGACCACAAAAGCTCTCCTTTTCAAGTATCACTGCATACTTGACATATTTTGAAACCTTCTAGAAAAAAGTCTTTGGCTCTGTGGCTCTAATTATGAACTAGGTAATTTGCTTGACTAGAACATCCCCCTAAGGCAAGGGAAAGAAAATGGAGAGTTGCTAACTGGGAACCAATTTAGTGGAGCAGCTATTCCTATAGACTTCTGACCTGGACTGCCTCAGGTGAAATGGCTTCCTGCAATCACCTCAGTTAGCCTCAGTGGAATGAAAGGCTTCAGGGAATGAGCAGTACCTGAGGCACCGTTGTCACAGTGGATAAACAGATGGACAATATCTGAACCACAGGCTGTCCCTGAAGCAATGCAGATCAAAAAGCAAAGCAAAGCTATACGTTTTAAAACTCAATGTTGTGATAAAAATGTATAACAAATCTGCCATTTGTATGTAACATCTGAGAACTCATCAGGGCTTGAGTTTACCTATAAATAAAGTAGCCATGAAAAACTGTCCACATAACACTAATCATAGGGGACACTCTTCCATTAAAGTTTCTTTCTTCATTAGCATAGTCACCAAAGTGCACCATTTGGCCTCTGGAGTAGTTAAAATTTCCTTTCTGTAGTTATAAACATGGAGGTTGTTGACGCTTAATACCTGAGAAGTGAAAAAGATCAAGAAAGAAATGGCAAAATCCTATGACAGAGATGAAAAATACCATGCTGGTGCTCACAACTCCAGGCTCAGCAAGAGCTTTTGAGTCATTCATCTTGCCTTTGATTTGTCTGCCTTTTCACTTCAAATAGGTTTACAGGTTTTTAGCTGAAACCAATTAAAGAGAGCGAATTGGCAGAGTTAGCACTTGTGGTGTTTATGGTGTGCATTGTATTGATTTATGCTGCTCAGTAGCTACAGTGAAAAGCAAACTCTAGAGAGAGGAAGAGAAACCTCATACTGGGGAGGCACGACAGTGCACAGGATTATTGCTTGGACAATAATGAATGACATCATAAACAAAACTGCTGACTATGAAAGATTAGGCAATAAAGATTTATTTATTTTAAGAAAGACAAATCAATGGATACAGTTTAATGATAAACAATTATGCAAGATGTTTAGCATCAATTAACAGTGAAGGCTACTTTCAGTTGAAGCACCAGAAGAGGAGGCAGGGAAGAGGAACACCTTTGTTGCTTACATTGTAGCTCCTTTAGGTTTAATATACTGATCAAAGCCCTAATTTGGCAGACCAAAGGGAATGAGTAAAAGGTGAATAGAAGTTATTGAGTAGTGAGACAAAGATAAAATTTTAAATATCTTACAATAATGAAACTAGCCAGTCAATCATGTAAGCCTGTCAGAGATTTGAGTGATACAATCAGGAAAATCAGGAAAAGCTTTTGGGGTAATATTCAAAAAAGAATAGTGAAGTAGAAACACAGGATGACCTCTGAACACCCTTCTTCCATTCCAGCTGTATAGGGCTTAGAATGCTCACTCTGATGTCCTTGGTCTTGAGTAGTTGTTGATGCATGCAATATCATCCCAGTTGGCAGGGACTAGAAGATAGCAAAGTATTTATATATGTGAACATGAGACTACATGACTCCATTTTGGTGTATCAGATTCCTAAAACTGCTATTACAAAATTCCACCAACTGGATGGCTTATAAGAACAGAAATTTATTGTCTACTAGTTCTGGAAGCCAAGAGTCAGAGATGAGGCTGTCAGCCTATTGATTCCTTCTGAGGGCTCTGAGAGAGAAACTTTTCCATGCCTCCCTCCTGGTTTCTGGAGGTTCCAGTCATTCCTTGATTTGCAGCTGAGCATCATATGGTGTCCTCTCTGTCTCTGAAGATCTTTTCCTTTTTTATGAGTGTACCAGTTCTGTCTCTGAAGATCTTTTTCCTTTTTTTTTTTTATGAGTGCACCAGTAATAGGAGCTCTGGTAGCATAGTGGCTAAGACACTTGCCTGCTAACCAGACAGCTGGCGGTTCAAACCCACCAGCCACTCCTCGGAAGGAAGGTTGGGCAATCCTACTTCCGTAGTGATATTGCCTCGGAAACCCAAGGAGGGGTCGCTATGAGTTGGGTTTGACTTGACGGCACATAACAACAACAACAACAACAACAACACCAGTAATGGAACATTAGGACTTACCTTATACAGTATGACTTCATGTTAATGTAACTGCAGTACAGTGAATTGCTTAATATGACCCTACTAGACATCATCCTCCATTTTGTGATGTATTGTAAATCCTAGTCTCTATGCCTGTTTAAGGAACTCTTGTGGCATAGTGCCTAAGGCATTTGACTGCTGGCCAGAAGGCTGGTGGTTCAAACCCACCAGCCACTCCTCTGATAGAAGATTGGACGATCTATTTCCATAGAGATACCGTTTCAGAAACCCAAGGAAGGGTCACTAGAAAGCCAAGGAGAGGTTGCTGGAAAGCCAAGGAGGAGTCACTATGAGTCAAATTGACTCTATGGCAGTGAGTTTGGTGACTCAAGTCACCACCCTTAGATTCCTTGAGGGTATATATAGGAATGTGCCAGGAAAGTTCACTCTCTTGCTACAGTTCTGTGTTTGGTTCATCATCTCACCCCTGGAATTGAGACAGCAGCTGTTATCTGACCTGTTGATTTGGGTTTGCCAAACTTTGCAACCACATGAGTTGGAAGAATACTCCAGATCTACCCACAGACCTGGGACTTGTCGGCCTGCTAGCCTCCACCACCTCCACATGAGCCATTTCCTTGGGAGTTTGTGAGTTCTGTAAGACATTATAGTGAACTATGGAACCTTAAGGCAGGAGAGAGATTATTGAGGGGAGGAAGCGAGGTTGATGTCAGAATGATGGAATGGCATGGCAGTTTGGAATAGCTGGACATTTGGGACATCTTTAACCTCCACCTCATAGGGACCGGCCTTGTGCTGATTTTCAAAAATAAATTATTCTAGCAGTAACTGATAATGTCTTCAAAGACCCTATTTCCAAACAAAGTCAAATTCCTAGGTACCGGAAGTTAGGACTTCAAACATATATTTTTGTGGGACACAATTCAATCCATAAGAGTTGGGTATGAGGGTGAGGAGCACTTTTGTTCTTAGCCATCTATAACACCCAAGCAAAAAACAAAACCCCCTGCCATCAAGTTGATTCTGACTCAATGTGACCCTAAAGGACATAGCAGAACTACCCCACAGAACTTCCAAGGTTATAAATTTGTACAGGAGCAGACTACCATATCTTTCTCTGTGGAGTGGCTGGTAGGTTCAAATTGCTGACCTTTCAGTTTGCATCTGAGTGCTTAATAACTGAGCCACCAAGACACCTCTCCATAGCACAGGCTTATGAAATCAGGAAAGGTAAAGAAAAAGCTCCCTTGACAAGTTTTATAGGTTCTTGGAGACAAGAAGCTTTGATTATTGCAGAAAAAAAAAAATGTTAAAGCAAGTAAATGAACACTTTGGTTTGGAAAATAACTCAGGCTGGATTTTCATGTAAGACTTCATGATTTAGTGTTAAACTTCTTAAAGACAGGTGGGTCAGGTGCAGCCTTGATTATTTGTAATGGTAATAATAATAATTATGAAGATATTAATATTCTTGCCTTGCCTTTATTTAATAATTTATCCTCTTTTTGTTTTAAGTGCCATAATACGTGCAGACTCTTCAATTATCAAAATAGTCCTGTGAGATTTTAAGTTAGAGATCATTACCCCCATCTGAAAGATGAAAAAATATCCCCAGGGAGATGAAATGATTTATTGTGGCAACAGATAAGGGGATGGGAAAAGGAACTAACAATTATGGAGGACTTAGGACTCACCAGATACTGAACTAGGATGTGTTATGCCTCAAATCATGTATCAATATTCCTGTGTTACAGAAGAGGAAGTAGGGCTAACACAAGAGGAGTAACTTGACCAGAGATCAGTAACAACTGAGATTTGAACCTTGGTCTCAAGCTCTGTCTACTCACCCACACTTTCTTTTGCTCTTGATCACAATGTCATTTTGTCAAAAAAGAAGATTCACTACAAGATTCAGGTCAAGTTGGAGAACTCAATGTTATCTGTTTACAATTCTGTTTTTATCCAGTTTAGACAAGCTCCCTTTCATTTTCCTTGTCCCTCCCTCCAAAAATTCCTTTTCCCACCTCCCTTAACACATAAAGAAAGTCTTATCCTCTTCTTGGCTCCCAAGAGCCATGACAATTTCCTTTGTCATAGAATCTGGAAGTAGGATGAGCATATAATTTATCATCTAAGTCAGGACACATTTGAAGTGAAAGAAAGCACTATTAGACAGCAGACATAAACTTGGATTGTCCAGGGCAAAATGGGAGGAATGGTCAACCTATTGCTGGCACCAAGCTGAGCAAGGATATACGTGTATACAATTTGGTAGCAACTATTATTATTCTCCCACTGTGCACCGGGCCTCTCAAGGGCAAGCTGTATTTTATTCTTCTATGTATCTGCCTTTCTTTTGCTGGTTTTGACATGTCACAGATATGCCGCAAATGTTTGCTAAATGTATGTATGAATATGATTTGAAGGCTTACCTGCTTTTCTTCTCTGGTTCTCCTTTTGTTAACCACTTTATTATAATCTCTGATTCCATCTCTATTCCCCTCTTTTCTTCAGGGTCCTTCATTCCATCCCAGTGATATCATTCCTCTTAGACACGAAAAACTTAATTTTCTTTCAGATTCCCTGCTTTGCTGGCCAAAGCCACACTAACCCAATAAAGTAAGTATAGCAAATTTATGTCTTGGAATTTGTAGGTTGGGTTGGTGGAACGAACCTAGTGAATTTGCTGGAGGAAAATTTGCCTAATACAGTGTATGAGGTTAAGGGAAAACACAGAAACAAAAACAAAAAACATCTGTTATGGATTGAATTGTCTCCTCCAAAAAAATTATGTTGCAGTCCTAACCCTTATACCTGTAAATATGACTGTTTGGAAATAGATGTCTTGTTTTGCTATGTTAATGAGTAAAAACAAGCAAACAAAGCTCATAGTGGAGTAAGGTGGATTTTGAATCTTATCTCATCTGAGTGGTGTCTTATAAAAAGAGAATAGATACAGACACGCACAGGGGAAAGACATTATGTGATGATGGAGATAGGTGCATCGATAACCCCAAGAATGACAAGATTTCCAGCAGCTACAAGAAGTTGGGTGGAATCCTTGGGTGGTGCAAATGGTTAAGTGCTGAACTGTTAACTGGAAGGTTGGCAGATCAAACCCAGAGGTACCTCAGAAGAAAGGCCTGATGATCTGCTTCAAAAAGTCACAGCCTTGAAAATCCTATGGAGCAGTTCAACTCTGCACACATGAGGTTATCAAGAGTTGGAACTGACTTAATAGCAACTAACAACAGCAATAACCAGAAGTTGAAGGAGATAAAGAACCTTTCTCTAGAGCCAAAGCCTTGGATTCAGATTTTTAGCCTGAGTTATAAGAAAATACATTTCTGTTCTTTAAAGCCACCCTCTTATGGTATTTTGTTACGTCAGCCCAAGGGAACTAAAAACACAGTCATATCAAATGGACAAGAATGACAGACTAGGAAGCTTGTGACAAAATTTTTTGAGATTATTGTAATTATATTTAGTGCACATATTACAAGAGAAAATAACAACTAAGTTCATTTAGAGCCTGATTGCAGAGTTGATAGTGATTCAGCCTTGATAACCCAAATATTTTTTTAACACCAAACTAACAAAATGAAATAAAGCATATTCTTACAACAAAGGACAAGTATAAGTAATTTTAAGTCTGACTAAGGCTAAATAAAGGGAGTTCTGGTAACATAGTGCCTAAGGCACGTGACTGCTAACCACGAGGCTGGCGGTTCAAACCCACCAGCCACTCCTGGGAAGGAAGATGGGACAATCTCCTTCCGTAGTGATACTGTCTCGGAAACCCAAGGAGGGGTGGCTATGAGTCAGGTCCGACTCGACGGCACATAACAACAACAATGACAAGGCTAAATAAAAAAGGAGCCATGGTAAAACAATGGTTAAATACTAAGCTATTAACTGAAAGATGAATAGTTCAAACCCACCAGGGGTTCTGTGGAAAAAAGACCTGACAGTCTGCTCTCCTATAAAGATTTTAACCTAGAAAACCCTATGGGCAGTTCTACTCTGTCATATAGGGTTGCTGTAAGTTGGAACCTACTCAATGGCAAATAACACCAATCTTACAAGAGCAAATTACTAGGTTTTTCTCCCACAGAGCAGCTGGTGGGTTCAAACCACTGACCTTTTGTGCCATCTCCCTCATTACTCTCTATCCCTTTTCCTTGCTTATTTTTTTTTGTAGCATCACTTAGTATCTCACATTATATTATATAGTTACCTGTTTACTTGATATTGTCTGTCACTAGAAGATAAGCTCAAGTATGCCAGGGACTTGTTCTGCCTTTTTTCACTATTGTATACCCAGTGCCTTCAATACCAAGTACCTGAATTACCTGAATTCCACCAATGAATCTTGGTTGAATTAATGAATTTCTTGTTTCATGTAGAAATAAGATTCCTCTGCGGTCACACGACCAAGACATTGGTCATTGGTTGTGATCCACAATATTATTCTGAGTAGTTGAATGTACCAGAGCCCTGGTAAGCTTGTATCTGTCAGGTTTTTGTTGCTAAAATAACTGACCCAAAATTTATTGGCTTAAAGCAACAATTATTTATTTGTTGTTGTTGTTGTTATGTGCTGTCAAGTCAGACCTGACTCATAGCGACCCCTCCTTGGGTTTCCGAGGCAGTATCATTACGGAAGTAGATTGCCCCATCTTCCTTCTGAGGAGTGACTGGTGGGTTTGAACCACCAGCCTTCTGGTTAGTAGTCAAGTGTGTTTTGGGTGGTGGTTTCAGCTAGCTGGTTCTTTTCATCTTGGCTGGGCTCACTTGTGCATCTGTGCTCAGCTTTGAATCAGCTAGATGACTCTGCTTCTGGGGTTGGCTGATTCTCACTGTGGTGATAGGGGTAACTGGGTCACGTGTCTCTTCTCATCTAACAACCATCCCAGGCTATTCACGGGCAGATGTGCAGGGTTTCAGTAGTGAGAGCAAAAAGTATAAGGCCTTTTAAGGCTGACTTCAAAACTGGTACACTTGATATTTATTGCTTTCTACGACCCTAAACCAAACCCACTGCCATCAAGTTGATTCCGACTCATAGAAACCTCCACTGGGTTTCCAAGGAGGTAAATCTTTATGGAAGTAGATGCCTCATCCTCCTTCTGCAGAGCAGTTGGTGGGTTTGAACAGCTAACCTTCTGGTTAGCAGTAACATGCCTTAGGTGACTGCTAAGCAAGTCATAATGGCACCCTAGCTTCAAGGGATGTTGATATAGACTTCACTTGTGAAAGGTACACACTGTAAAGCCAATTTCAAGAACCTAGATCTAAGCAAGAGAAGAGTCTGTTTTGGAATCTACCAACAAGCCTTCAGTGCTTTGGTTTGGTGAATCTGCTGATCCTGGACAAATGACTCTTCCCCAGAACATCATAAAACGGAGGCACTGAACATCCAGAGTTCGAATGCATATCTAGAAGCAATATCCTTATCTGCATATTCCAAAAGACTTCCTTATGGGGGAGAATTGATTGTCAGCCATCTCCTCTTCTTTCTCCCCACAACATTAATTACATTCCATGCTGCACATCTCTGCTGAGTTGTTTACCTTACCCCTCAATAAAAGGAGATGGTGTTTCAAAGTAAATAGGCCAATGCATGATAAAGAAGCTACAGATATTTAGAGACAATGTTTTCTAAATGCTTATAAGCTATATTTCACAATCTGTTACAGTCAACTGTGTAAGTAAACACAAGATCTGCAAGTCACCATCCCACAGCTCCAGTGCAGCACTTCCAATTACTCATTTTTAGCAGACAAGTCATCATTCAAAACTCTGTCCTCAGTCTTCCCGTTCTGTCTTTGGATTCTATCCAGCTAAACAAACCTAAAGTGTGAAACTTGTTTTTTATCTTACAAAAAGAAATAAGGTCAGTACTTTCATTATCAGGAGAAATGATTGTGTTGT
>NW_006921652.1:3279864-3280523 GCF_000298275.1 Orycteropus afer afer
CTACTAAATATTTACTTGATCTGTATAGACAGAAGAATTCTAGGTCACATGAACAGCAACCTAGATTGAATCGCCAGAATACAGAGTCACGACCTTTCAATCAATTCCCAGACCTAAGTCAGTTTACAGACCCACAACCCCTTGAATAAAGGGGAGGCCAGGTCCGTTTGAGGAAGGATCCCACTGCATTGCCAAAAATCTATAATGTCAATCTTTCTCCCAGCCTTCCCCAAAGAGATTTGAGGCCTTTTACAAGAGTGACTGTTCATTGGAGAAAAGGAAATAATCAGACTTTTTGGGGATTACTGGACACTGGCTCTGAATTGACAATAATTCCAGGAGACCCAAAGCATCATTTTGGCCCACCAGTCAGAGTGGGGGCATATGGAGGTCAAGTTATTGATGGTGTCTTAGCTAAGGTGCATCTCACAGTGGGTCCAGTGGGTCCCCGAACCCATCCTGTAGTGATTTCCTCAGTGCCAGAATGCATAATTGAAATAGATATACTGAGCAAGTGGCAGAATTCCCACATTGGGTCCCTGACATGTGGAGTAAGTGCTATTGTGGTAGGAAAAGCCAAGTGGAAGCCATTAGAACTGCCTCTACCTACAAAAATAGTAAACCAAAAGCAATACCACATTCCTGGAGGGGTTGCAGAG
>NW_006921652.1:3289624-3291991 GCF_000298275.1 Orycteropus afer afer
ATGAGTAAGGCTGGGTTTATTCTGATGATGTAGCTCTTTCCCAGTCCTATTTTGAGAGCCTTCTAACCTAACCAGACTATTCATAAAGTTGTGTGATAATGTATCAGACAGTGTTTCTTTGCTATTCATAAGGTTTTCCCTGGCCAATTCTTTGAGAAGTGGATGGCCTCTTCCTTCTTCTAGTCTGTCTCAATCTGTAAGCTGGGTTGAAACCTGTGCACCATGTGCATCCTGCTGGGTTAGAAACATCAGTGGCTCAGCCTCAAAACTCACTCAACACATTACCATGGTAGGCAAACTGACAGACAAGTTTGTCTCCCTGTTGGAAACCTCTTCTACCACTCTCAACTGGGTCTCTGCAGCTGACTCCTCCTTTTTCCTGGTTCCTAGGCCTTTTAATCCCCTTTCTCCCACTCTCCCGCCCTGCTGCTTTGGGCGTGCCTGGGTTCTTTTTCCTCACCTGGATCCCTGTGGCTGACTTTTAATCATCCTTATTTAGAGATTATATATTGTTAAGAAGATGTATGCAACTTCCAAGTTGACAAGGGGTGGACTGTGATACTTGGAGCTGTGTGTCAACTTGGCTGGACCACAATTCTGTGTGGTTTAAGCAGTTGTGATGTGGTTATTCTCATGATGGGATCAGATGAATATGTTCTGAGCAGCCAATTCATTGAAAGGGAGTTTCCCTAGGGGTGTGACCTGCTTCCTATATTTATGGACATCCTGGGAAAAGAGACATTCTTCTGTAGATCAGAATTCTGTTATGCTGCCCTCAATTGTCCATGAGTGAACAATCCACCATTCTGACTGGGGATCTTGGATTCATCATTCATTGGAGTCAATAGTCATTGTACTACCTGCCAATCTTGAGCTCCTCAGCATCTGCAGCTGCAAGAGTTGGGAAAAGCCACGAGCTTGACATTTGATCCAAAAACTTTGGACTTGCCAGCTTCTATAAGTGTGTGAGCCATTTTCCTAAGATAAATTTATCTCTCTCTTATATATAAACTTTAATGGTTTTGTGTCTCTAGAGAACCCAGTCTAACACAAACAGGGATAGAGGGACATGGAGAGGGCACAAGAGGTGAGAAAAGGTGAGAGCAGAGAGATTTTTTATAGAGGATCTTACTTAATTCTCTTGAAAAGCTCTAGGCTTGCAAGTTGCAGCCTGGAAGGACAGGTCAGCCAGATGTAAACACTTAGATCACATTTCTGGAAGAATGTTCTGGTCTTTTACATGCCTGCAAGTTATGAGGGAGCAGGGAGGCAAGAAGCCCCACACATAACACAAATAACCTGTCCATGTGGAGTATTTTCACTTTCTGCTTAGTCCTGGGCTGGTGATACTGGTCTTCCAAGAGACTGGATCTGGATCTAGACAGAAAAATGAGAAGAATGAAATATAAGACTGAATATAGTGAGATGAATGCATGGCAATTAGTCATAGGATGCCAGGGTTTGGGGAAGGGATTTGGTGAGTGTGGTATGGAGTTTTAGGGATCTTTAATGTAATCTTTGTGGGTAAGTAACAGATGAATCTAGAAAATGTTCTTCTGGCAGAATGAGGAAAAATAAGCTGGACATGAATGTAGGGTATCTATAGACTGTGAGAAAGAATGCAGAGGGGTTTGTGTTGCAAGTGTGGTGAGAGATGTGAAGGTAGAGAGTGAATAAGTAGTGGACTTGGGATCTACTCTGGTGATAATGGGAAGTCACTGAAGCCTTTTAAACCAATATCTAAAAGTGAGTGTGTGAGAAGAGGTGGACAGGAGAGATGCATGACACTTCCTTGCAAAACACAGAGTCAGATAACCAGAGTCTTCATCCCCAGTGCTGAGTTTTAGCAAAAGTGGATGCAACAAAACATGAGCAGCCTATTGACTACCTCTATCTACTTCTGTAGTGATATCGCCTTGGAACAAAGGAGGGGTCATTATGAGTTGGATCAGACTCGATAGCACCACCCACCAGAAGCATTCAAAGTGTCTACATCAGGGGTAGATATAGACTTAGAAAGGAAAGATACTGAGTTAGGCTTGCGTCCCCTGCTCTTTCTCTGAAAGGCTATATTCCAAAGAAACATCATATGGGAAAATGTGCTCTCTGAAGTATTGGTTGATTTTAAGGCTTTTTGTCCTTCACTGGAGAGAATGAATGATGTGTCTTCCTTGACCTTTCTTCCCTAAAGGGCCTTGCAGTCATCTCTCTCCTCAATTTTTCCATTCTCCTCAGTCTTTGCCACTGGTATTGTACTGTAAGCCTTTATTGACAGGTTATTCAAACAAACAAATACATAAACAAATAAGCAAGTCTCCTGAACTAATGAAACATCTTGCCAGTTATTCCTCTAATGAAACATCTTGC
>NW_006921652.1:3293283-3295603 GCF_000298275.1 Orycteropus afer afer
TTTCCTTCAATAGATAAACCTTTCCTTAATTTTTACAATAACGGACTAACACCATATTTGTCCTTTTGTGATTGACTTATTTCACTCTAGTTAATATGTTTTGTATTTATTCAGGTTAATCCTTTTCTGATTATTTATATTGGTCCTCTCTTGCCCACCTTTTCTAAAGCAGATTACTGTGTGTTAGAGATCCTTAGACATCTGTTATCTTAACTTTTTACTCAGACCAGATCAACCCATCTGTTCCTACTATCTCCAGTGCAGATCCAATGTCTGATTGAAAAAGAATAGTTTTTCTTTTGCAAAGAGATTTAAAAACTTATTTTAACCCACTTGCAAATTACTTTAGAATGTCAGAACTAATCTTTAAGAAATGTTGATAATTTTTCTTATAAAAACAACAATTGGTTATTGTAAAAAAAAGTTTAAATCACAAGAAAGTGTAAGGAAAAATAAAAACACCTAGAATTCTAATTCAAAGTTAACTATTATTAATATCTCCATATATACTGCCTACTCTTTTGTTCTGTATGTTTACATGTATCTGATACATGCACACACATAGGCCTACAAACTTAAATCTAGGATGAGAGACAGAGACAGACAGACAGAGAGAATATAACTTTCCTAGACGTTTTTATGCAAAAAAATGAGTTATAGTCAGTATTATTCGAAGTAAAAGGAAATAAAAATATAAAATACAGCATTATGACATTAATGTTGTATTTTATAGAGTCCAGCATTAGCAATGTAAAGTATCAGTATTTCCTCAAATCTGGCAAAATTTAGAACTTCTTTACCAGATTCAATCATACTTTTTTAAAAAATCAATCAATCAATCAATCAAACGAAACACTGCCATTGAGTCAATTCTGATACATAGTGACCCCCACTGAGTTTCCAAATCTGTAAATCTTTATGGAGGCAGACCACCCTGTCTTTCCTCTGAAAAGCGGCTGGCAGGTTCAAACCACTAACCTTTTGGTTAGCAGCCAAATGCATTAAACCACTACATCACCAGAGCTCCTTTTTAAAATCAAGGTCACAATAAATACTACTGGAGAGGGAAAAGAAAACAACAGACAGGCTGGTAATTACAGCGGAGCCAGCTGCTAGGAAGGGTTAAGGGGTCTTTGAATAAGTCTGTTCGCATTTATTGTGCTGTCTTGTCCCCATCTCAGTTTGATTTTACAACCTCTGCATAAATATTTTTAAGTGCAAAATTGGTCCTTCAAAGTGTGAATGACAATGTTGTTTCCTTTAAAAAAGGTAGTTGTGTTATTTATGAGCAGCAGACACTTGAGCCTTAAGATGCAGGTTATCCAAAGAAAAAGGACTATGATCAATATAACACAATTTTGTTCATAATGTTCTCTTCTGTAAGGATTAAGGCATTATCGAAAGCACCTATTCAGAAAAATAAACTACTTAAAATGCCTTGAGTCTATTGTCTATTTTTTCTCCAAAAGGTTTATTCTAAGTTAAAGAGGTCTTCAGTGGATAAAGAGAAAACACTTTGGAAATTAATATAAACTAGGAAAAAAGTCTTGTTGCTAAATCAGTCTGTAATCTCAAACAACATAGAGCAAAATATCTACAAGGGCTGGGGCATATTTTTATCTGAACTTAGTTCTGACTCAATAAAAGTCCCCCCCCCCCAAAAAAAGTCACAATAGTACAACTTAAAAAGTTTCTGAAAATATTTATTGTATATAGCCTAGAAGATGAAAAGAATATAACTATTATTCTTGGTTTGCTTTGAGGTTATTTACTTAGGGCTAAGCACCTCATTTTTCTTGTGTACAAAAAGTAATTATGCAGTCAAAAGAAATATAGCTCATATACTTCAAAACATATGAAAAATGTAAAACTTTATTACACACATTAATTTCTAACAAAGGACATCTCCAGCATCAGTGTAACTGAGATAAGGCAGATAACTGATGTATATATACGAATGTTTCTCCCAAATGGGTTTTATAAAGAGAAATAAACAAATAAACAATTTCTTCTTCTATGTCTGCCTCTCTTTTATAAATTTTCACTCTCCAATATAGGCAATAGTTTTGAGGATTTCTCTCTGTGTGTACATTAATATATTCTGTTCAAGTTAGTCTTGCTATTGCCCTCCTCTTTTCCCATTTCTCATCTTATTATTTCAAGTGACTTAGGTGGAAACCATTTCTACATAGAGTAAAGCAATGAAAACCTACAAATTATGAACTAAATATCTTCATGACTTTTCTACCTTGAACCTTACCCATTCCAACCTTCCAGAAATGTCAATGTATTCTTGGGAAGCCCAGTAGTGTGAGCCAGA
>NW_006921652.1:3296443-3299930 GCF_000298275.1 Orycteropus afer afer
GATGGCTGGCGGTTCAAACCCATCAGCCACTCCTCGGAAGGAAGGTTGGGCAATCCTACTTCCATAGTGATACTGCCTCGGAAGCCCAACGAGGGGTCGTTATGAGTCGGGGCCGACTCGTTGGCAAATAACAACAACAACAACATCTTATATAGAGGAATGGGACTTGACATTTTAAACTGTCAAGACAGATGCAGTCAATGGGATCTTGATCCTGAGTAAATGTGCAAGAATTATTACACATTAACAAAGGACATCTCTAGCATCGGTGTAACTGAGATAAGCCAGATAACTGATGTATATATGAATGTTTCTCTTAAATGGGTTTTTATAAAGACAAATAAACAAATAAACACTTTCTTCTGAAAGAAGTTTGGAACTTACCTATATATGTGTAAAATACAATTTGTATTTGTGAGAATGAGGGAGTGGGAGTATGTGTGTATTGTGTATGCATGTGGGTATTTGAGGATTTGTGAAGGGTCAGAGAGTGGCTTTTACTCATGAGAAATAACACTAGGAACAGGAATAAAAAGTTCCCTTACTATAGTGGAATTATCTATCATGATACAGACTATTTCTGAAATCATAATTGAAAAAACCAAGGCATAACACTGGTTGACTTCAGTCAAGCAATACATTATCATGAACATCTAGACAAAGCAATGTCTATTGTCCAACTTGATGAGTGAATGATTTGACAGTGTAATGATTTAACTTAGCAAAGCATATTATTTTGAAGAAAACAACTCATATACTAGTCAAAATATTACTGAAGTACAATATATCTTTCTCCTCTTTACTTTCCTCATGCATTGGTATTAAGTGGAGGAGATCTCCCAAAAGTGAATTGGCTATAAATGGATATAAGATTTTGTTGAATGAGATTTTAGGAATACCAGTTAGGTATTGGATTGGATGTCAATACCCCAACATTGGCTTGACAGAGAACATCAAAGTTTAAGTTTGATGTTTGTCTTTTATTCTTTTATGTTTCACTATAGGATGTCCAGAATTTATCTTATAAGGAAAAATAATTTATAAAAAAAATTGCTAAAGAAGTTGTCATTCCAATGCAAAATTAAAAAAAAAATTCATATTGATGCTTAAAACTTAAACATAAGTGAAACACTATTGAATGAAACTTCATACTCTATATTAAAAAAAAAAAAAAAAACCTAAACTAATGTCACTGCCATTGAGTTGATTTGACTCATAGCTACCCTTCCTTGGGTTTCCAAGGTGGTTTCTCTATGGAAGCTCAATATCTTCAGCCAAATCAAGGCCAGAAGCTGATTGTGGAACAGACCATCAACTGCTCATATGAAAGTTCAATTTGAAACTGAAGATAATTAAAACAACTCCATGACAGCCAAAATATGATTTTATCCCTTCTGAATTTAGAGACCATCTTTTAATATATTTGATGCATTGAACATCAATGGCTGAAAACCAGAAGAATTGTGGGATGACATCAAGAACATCATCCATGAAGAAAGCAAAAGATCATTAAAAAGACAAGAAAGGAAGAAAACACCAAAGTGATGTCAGAGGAGACTCTGAAACTTGCCCTAGAACGGAGAGTAGCTAAAGTAAATGGGAGATTTGACAGGGTAAAAGAGCTGAGCAGAAGATTTCAAAGAGCAGCTTGAGAAGACAAAATCAATTATTGAAGGAAGGTTGGGCAATCCTACTTCCATAGTGATACTGCCTCGGAAACCCAAGGAGGGGTCGCTATGAGTCGGGGCCGACTCGACGGCACACAACAACAACAACAACATAATGAAATGTGCCAAGACCTGAAGTTAGAAAACCCAAAGGGAAGAACATGCTTGGCATTACTCAAGCTAAAAGAACTGAGGAAAAAATTTAAGACTTGAATTGCAATATTGAAAGATTCCATGGGCAATATATTGAGTGATGCAGGAAACATAAAAAGAAGATGGATGGAATGCACAGAGTCACTCTACCAAAAAGAATTGGTAGATGATCATCCATTTCAGGAGGTGGCATATGTTCAAGAGACAATGGTATTGAAGGAAGAAGGTAAAGTTGCACTGAAGGAATTGGTAAAAAAAAAACAAGGCTCTGGAAATTGACAGAATACCCACTGAGATGTTTCAACAAATGGATGCGCTGCTGGTGGCACTCACTTGCCTATGCCAAGAGGTTTGGAAGATTGTTACCTGGCCAACTGACTGGAAGAGATCCATAGTTGTGCCCATTCCAAAGAAAGGTGATCCCACACAATGTGGAAATTATTGAACAATATCATTGGTATCACATGCAAGTAAAATTTTAGTGAAGATAATTCAAAAGTGGTTGCAGCAGTATATTGACAGAAAACTTCCAGGAATGCAAGTTGGATTCAGAATGGAATGTGGAGAGAGGGATATCATTGCTGATGTTAGATAGATCTTGACTCAAAGCAAAGAATACCAGAAAGATATTTACTTGTGTGTTCTTGACTATGCAAAAACATGATTGTGCGGGTCATAAAAAATTATGGAGAAGAATGGGAATTCTAGACCACTTAATTGTACTCATGAGGAAACTGTACTCATGAGGAACCAGGAGGCTGTCACACAACAAGGGAATACTGCATGATTTAAAATCAGGGAGTGCATCAGGATTGTATCCTTTCACCGTATTTATTCAACTTGTATGCTGAGAAAATAATCCAAGAAGCTAGACTATATGAAGAAGAACTTGGCATCAGGATTGGAGGAAGATTTATTAACAACCTGCAATACACAGACAACACTACTTTGCTTGCTGAAAGTGAGGATGACTTAGAGCACTTACTGATGAAAATTAAAGACTACCATCTACAGTATAGATTACACCTCAACATAAAGAAAACAAAACTGTCACAATTGGACCAAAAAGTAGCATCACAATAGATGGAGAAAAGATTGAAGTTGTCAAAGACTTCATATTACTTGGTTCTACAATCAACACCAGTGGAAGTAGCACTCAAGACATCAAAAGACATATCACTTTAGGCAATTCTGCTGCAAAAGACCTCCTTCAAGTGCTGAAGAGAAAAGATATGTCCTTGAAGAGTAGGATGCGCCTAACCCATGCCATGATATTTTCAATCACCTCCTATGCATGTGAGAGCTGGACAGTAAATAAGGAAGACTGAAGAAGAGTTGATGTTTTGAGTTGTGGTGTTGGTGAAGAATGCTGGAAGTACCATGCACTGCTGAAAGGAGTAACAAATCTGTCCTGGAAGTGTAGCTGGAATGCTCCTTGGAAGCGAGAATGGCCAGACTGTGTCTCAGCTATTTTGGTCATGTTGTCAGAAGGGACCACTCCCTGGAGAAGGATATCATGCTTGGTAAGGTGGAGGGTCAATGAAAGAGGGGAAAGCCCTCAATGAGATGGATATACATGGTGGCTGCAGCAATGGGTCCAAGTATAGTAGGGATAGTGAGGCTGGCACAGGACCAGGCAATGTTTCATTCTGTTGTACATAAGGTCA
>NW_006921652.1:3300030-3315411 GCF_000298275.1 Orycteropus afer afer
TGGAAGTAGATTGCCCAGTCTTCCTTCTGAGGAGTGGCTGGTGGGTTTGAATATCCAGCCTTCTGGTTAGCAGTCAAATGCCTTAGGTACTACAACAATACTGTATAGTTGAGAAAATTGCACTGATATCCATTCTGAGGTAATTTTTGACATCACAGAGACATGCATCTCTTTAAAGCAGTTAAGAATAAGATGTTTGAGAGCTCATCAAAAAACTCAAGGAAAAAAAAAAAACCTCACTGCCATTGAGTTGATTCTTGCTTAGAGAGACCCCTCATTGGGTGTTCAAGGCTGTAAATGTTTATGAAAGCAGACTGCCTCATTTTTCTTCCACAAATCGGCTAGTTGATTTGAACAGCCAACTTTCTAGTTGGCAACCAAATGCCAGGTTAGTAAACCAAATGTTTGCTGTCAGATCATTAATTATTGAAGGAGATGACTCAAATACACATAAGTTTTCTCATGAGGAGATTTGCCAGATAGTTGGGTGGTACAAATGGTTAACACACTTGACAGTATGATTGGAAGTTTGATTCCACTCAAAGACACCTTGGAAGAAAGGCCTGATGGCCTTCTTCCAAAAAAAACAGCCATTGAAAACTCTAAGGAGCACAATTCTACCCTAGCACACATAGGGTTTCCATGATTCAGAGTTGACTTGACAGCCACTGGTAGACAACTACTTCATTTACTCATGCAGTTATTGGAGCCGAAAACTTCAATAGGTTCAGGAAGAGGACAGGATAAATTGTTGAAATTGTTTTTCAGGCTGCTTTAACTATTACAATGAAAAAAAGAAAAGCAACAGGTGTCTCCTGGGTCTTAGGCTGTTTTTTTATTTGAAATTAAGATGAAAATTGAGACTATAGAGTCACTAGTGTTCAGATGATTGAGAAACAAGACAAACATCCTTCATTTTAACCTTGAGGCCACCTTGGAGATTCTTTTCAATTGAGTCTTACAGCTTGCCAAATACTCTAGAAAGCTTGTTACTTTCTTAAAGAATAATAATCCAGCTTTTCTTTTTAATTCTAAAAAAGTGTTGGAGACCTTCATAGGTGAGAAATGAAGGAAAAACTGATAAAACCAGTTTTTAGTGCTAAACTATCAAATTTCTGAAAGACATTTAGCTGAGAAGTTTTATAATTCCATCTTCTAGAGTTCCCATCCAAGATAAGTGCTACAGCACACAATGGCCCTCAAACCCAATCACCATGGGTGGGGTATGGACTGTAATTTTTAATGTCTTAATTTCTCCTTGCAAAACAGAAATCATTCCACCTACCCAAGGCAGCAAAGAGAGAGTCTTAGAGTTTGCAGACCTCTCTCTTTCATAATCCTTTAAAAATATACATTAGGAAAAACATGCATTAAAACTCAGTCCAGGAAGAGAATTTCAACTCAGAAAAATTTTGGAATCTGTCATGACTTATCCAATCGATTTCAAAGTAGAATTCTGCTCTGCTCTCTACCTTTCTGATTTCCCAGGCAGACAGCACCCCTCACCATTAGCTAATTTGCCACCTGGAATCCCTGTGTGGTGCAAATGATTACCATGCATGGTTATTAACTGAAAGGTTGGTGGTTTGAGTCCACCCAGAGGTGCCTCAGAACCCTTTTGAACTACTTCTAAAAGACCACAGTGACTGAAAACCCTATGAAGAACAGTTCTACTCTGACACTACTGGATTCACCATGAATCAGATTTGACTTGATGGCAACTGATTTTATTTGTCACCTGTTGTCACAGACTGTGTTAGACTGGGTTCTTTAGAGAAGGAAAACCAGTAAAGCTTACATATATATAAAGACATTTATCTTAGGAAAATGGCTCACACACTTATAGAAGCTCACAAGTCCCAAGTTCTTGGATCAAGCTGGAGGCTTTTCCTGACTCATGCAACTGCAAGGGCTGACGAGCACAAGGTTGGCAGGCAGTATACTGGCTGTTGACTCCAATGAATGATGAATCCAAGATCTCCAGGCGGAATGGTGGACTGTTTGCTCACGGACTGTTGTAGGCAGCACAACAGAATCCCAATCCACAGAAGAGTGTCTCTTTTCCCAGCATCTCCATACATATACTGGAAGCAGCCACACCCCTAGGGAAACTCCCTTTCAATGGATTAGCTGCTCAAAACATATACATCTGATCCCGTCATGGGAACAACCCACATCACAACTGCTTAAACCACACAGAATTGTGGTCCAGCCAAGTTGACACATAGCTCCAACTATCACACAGACCCTCCTATATCAATTAGGCCAGAATATTGTCCACTTTTCAACTTCTTACATATCATAATTTCATAAAAACACAAACTAGGTAGTCTATTGATCTTTGGTTTGGGCCTAATAAATAGGTACAAATTCTAAAAAATAATTTATTCATCATTTTGTAAGAATTGAGACTAGGCCAATTCCTGACTGTATGTCTCCATCTGTATGGTCATGGGCACAAAGTGTTAAATTTTCAGTTCATATTGTCCTGAGAAATAGACAAATAAACAAACACCTCCCTCCCCAAATTGGTAGTGGATAAGTGAGGCCTTATGTGCACATCTCATGTGACTTTCCATTCATGATAGCTGTTTCATTGAACAGGCATTTGTTAAGCATGAATATTACTGGGCCCAATACTACAGATAATGTGAACAAACAGGGACTGTTTGTCTTAATGATTATTGAATAGTGTCTATTTTAAGGGAGCTCTGGTAGCATAGTGCCTAAGGCACTTGACTGCTAACCAGAAGGCTGGCGGTTCAAACCCACCAGCCACTCCTCGGAAGGAAGGTTGGGCAATCCTACTTCCGTAGTGATACTGCCTGGGAAACCCAAAGAGGGGTCGCTATGAGTACTCCATATTATTTTTTTTTTCACATAAATAAATTTATACATCCAAAAATTATCCTTTATCAGACTACATGGCCTGTCTTCTGATTTTGTAAGAATGGTCATTGGATTTGAGAAGACTTCCCTCAAGAGGCTTATACTCTAGCTCTTAGGGCTAATGATTCTGCATGGAATCTAACAACTTCCTTACAAGTAATGTGTAAATAGCTATTGGAATCATGAGCAACCCAGGAGGTGGTGGTATTGTTGCAAAGTAAGACAAAGAGGAAAGGATATATCTAAATACAAAGGATAGGGAAATGTGGTTGCTAGATACCAGATAAGCTTTTTTTTTTTTTTTTTTAACCGAGAACCCAAAAGGTGAAAGGAGCCCAAGATTATCATGGCTGCAGGCAGGTACAAAGAGGAAGGTAAGGTACATAATTATTTGGTCCTTAAGAAAGCCTAAGAAGAAAAAGGCCCTTGTTGGAATTTTTCTCCAGAAAAATTCATCTTAGCAAGAGGGGAGAATGTTCAGCATTTCTGGCCTGGAGCCTAAAATGTCATTCCTTGCATTTATACACCCTTTATTTATTTTTTGTCCTTTGGCTGGTCTTTGAACACTACCCAAGGATGGAGAAGTTGAGGTCTTTCTTAAATACGGCCTTTCAAAAGTTGATTTTCATATTTGTCTTTCCTATAGGACTTTGGATGGAGCTCTGGTGGCGTAGTGACTAAGGCATTTGACTCCTAACCAAAAGGTTGGTGGTTCAAATCCAACAACCACTCTGCGGAAGGAAGACTGGACAATCTACTTCCATAAAGATTGATCACCTTGGAAACTCAAAGGGGGTTGCTATGAGTCAGGATTGACTCGATGGCAGAGAGTTTGGTTTTCTTTTTGGTATAGGTCTTTGGATGGTCATAGAACACTTGAAAGCTTTATTTCCAAAGTCCAGATAATCTATGCTTCCTACCAATTCTGATTCAGGACATTCTTCACGACTTTTTTTTTTTTTTTTGAGTCTATGTTGGTTTGTTTTGAAGATTGAGGAAAAAGTATTGCATAGCCTTTTTAAAGAATATGAAGAGGAGGATTTTGTTTTCCTTTAGTTCAGGAAAATCTTCAGGTATAGGAAAATGTATTGAATAAGTTAAAGTAAAGTACAGACAAAAGCAGCTCTCAGTTGGCCTTAAAGACAGATAAAAGAAATGAAATAATTTTGTTCTTTTTCCTGGTGGACTCTATGATCATGTGTTTCCTCCAGCAAATTATCCGCGCTATCTTTTATAATGGCCAAAAAAGGAAAAAAAAAATCAGGAAGTAGTTTCAGCCTTAACTTTTAATGTTTTGGCTTTTGTCAGTTTATGTTATAACATTTTCACACAGATGGAAAGATTATAAGTTATTCATATTACTCTTCTGTGCTTCTCCCAGAGAGGAAACACTTCACCATTAACACCTAACTATTAAAGCAACAACAACAACAACAACAAAAACCCAAATTCACAGCCGTTGAGTCAGATCTGACTCACAGTGACCCCTCCTTGGGTTTCTGAGGTGATATCACTATGAAAGTAGATTGCCCAACCCTCCTTCCAAGGAGTAGATTTTTAAAACCAGAATAATAAACAAACAAACAAACAGAACACTTGAGTCTGAGATATAGAACAAACATTCCCTAAGTGTCACTGTGCACCAAGGAAGGGATGTTGCACTGAAAGTGTGTTACTGGAGTCAGTGCCCAAAGAAAACCAGTTGCTGTCAAGTTGATTGCAACTCATGGACCCACGGTGAGTCAGAGTAGAACAGTGCTCCATAGGGTTTTCAATGCCTCGGAAACCCAAGGAGGGGTCGCTATGAGTCGGGGCTGACTCGACGGCACATAACAACAACAACAACAATGTATTTGGAAATAGATCTTTAAATTAAGCCTTCTTCTGAGATGCTTCTGGGTTGACTTGAATCTCCAACCTTTGGGTTAGCAGGCAAATGAGCCCTTGATTGTTTGCACCATCCAGGGACTCCAGTTCAGCATCAAGCTAACTGCTAATTAGATACGGAGTAACAAGAAGTACTGTGAATCTGAATATGTAGTCCTTTTAGAGGCTCTGTGAAGTTTTTGTGATACTTCTAGTGGCTTTTCTTTCCTTTTTTTTTTTTTTTCCCTTTTTTTGCTTTCTATACCTCATTTAAAGAGCTCTGGTGGCACAGTGGTTAAAGCATTGGGCTACTAACCAAAAAGTTCGGCGGTTTGAACTCACCAGCTTCTCCACAGGAAAATGAGGCAATCTGCTGCCATAATTTACAGCCTTGGAAATCCAACGGGGGGCACAATGAATCAGAATCAACTCGATGGCAATAATTTTTTTTTTTTTTTTAAATACCCCTTTGACCCACTCTTTATGAAGCGACTGCCATCCATTTAACAATTGACTTGGATGGGATTTAACCAAGCTCTCAGAGACTTCTTCCTCCTCCCATTTTTAAATGTAGAGGAAAGCTGAGTAAGGCCATGTGTTCCTCCATTTGTAAAATGCGTTTAAATGAAAGAAGAGTGTCCTGGCTAACATGCTAAATCCTGCCTGTAATCCGCAGAATTACAAGGAGACAAAGAAGCTCTGGCATCCCCTAATATAGTTGCAATAAAGATAGGATGATGACCCTTGAAGTAAACATAAAATAATTGTACACAGAGGCTTATGCAAAAAAGGCTTTGTTCCTAAATACTAGAAAGGCAGTCACCCTGAAACAATGGGGCAAATTAGCATGCAGCCAACCCAGGACTCTTAACTGCTCCTGCGCACGCGCACACACATGCACACACATGCATACGCATACAGGCTCCCAGGGACGAATGCTTGGTGCTTGCTGGGAGGTCAACACTGAGAATCTTTCTTGGGAAGGCAGCATGTCAGATTTCAGACACTTTCCTTACAAATGGGCTTTTTGCTGCTCAAAGAAGGGAGGGTTTTCCAGTCTAGATAATAAAGTCCATTTACATGAAAAGATGCCACTTTCAATGACATGATTAATTTCGGAAATACCTGGCATCTGAATGAAGCCAAGACTTCAAGAAATGACTGATGATAAGAAAAGATAATTAGGTAGATGTCAAGAGTCCATGTTTTGTTTGGTGACGGAGGGGCTAGCTTGTCCAGGTTATTGTATACTTACTTATTCCATATGGAAATGAAGGGCCTTTGTGGAAAGTCGGGGATGATCAACCTATGGGTATGTGTACACTTTCTTTAACTCATATTTCTCCAGTCCCCCGCCCCACCCCCTGCCCTTCATGACCAGTGAGGCAATCCCATGCTTAACCTTCAATGACTTCTCAGCAAATCCTAACAAAGCTGGCCTTGTTTTTCATGACTCCTGAAAAATGTAAATTTATCTTGCCTTACATGTCATTTGTTCAAAAATGACCTCTCAGTTCAGAGGCCTTTCAAAAATCTCATTGACTTCTCCTCCCCTCCGAAAAAAGAAAAACAGCGAAGGAAAAAATGCCACACACCATTTAATTCTCTGCAGAAAGGACTTTGAAAACAAAGGCTGAAGTGGGAGGTAATGCAAATCTACTCTCTCCACAGGGTTTTCAAGCTCCTTATCCACTTTTTTTTTTTTTTTTTTTAAAGTGTCAGTTCTTCTGTTGGTGATTTGGAGGATATCAAAGCCTCTAGAGATTATTGACCTTCACAGGATAGACTGATGGAAAGCAAGATTCTCCTAGTGGACTGAGGAAGTATTTCTCCAGTGAACTTTGTTCCAATAAAGACTCTCTAGCAGGGGTAAGGGGAGCTCTGGTGGTGTAGTGTCTAAGGGATTTGACTGCTAACCAGAAGATTTGTGGTTCAAACACACCAGCCACTCCTTAGAAGAAAGGTTGGGTAATCTACTTCTGTAGTGATACCACCTCAGAAACCCAAGGAGAGGTTGCTATGAGTCAAATTGACATGATGTCAGTTTGGTTTGGTTTCAGTTAACAGGGGCAAGAGAGAGAACGGTTCTTTCTTAACATTTTCTGACTGATAGTACATTTACTTCCATAGTGATACTGCCTCAGCAACCCAAGGAAGGGTCGCTATGTGTTGGGACCAACTCAGTGTCACATAACAACAACAACAACAGTACATTTCAATTCCTCCAAAAAAAATATTCATTGTAGACCACGTGTTTGTAGGTGGACTATGATCCCTGAGTGTGTTTTACCAACCTTAGCCTCTTCTTTTTATTCCTTCTTCTCTCTCTTGACTAGTGTCTAACAGAGAAAGTGGCTCCCTCCAAGAAGCCAACTCCAGGCAATGGGACTCCTCCAAGAAGAGGTAAGATCATCCAGAGAAAGATCATAGCTGTTCATATAGGCCTGAAGATGTCAATATAGGTTTACATCTGACATCAGTTCATGGTCATATGTATAATTTAACATAGCAAACCTTTGAGGAACTGGAACTATATTGTCTTATTCCCTGAATCTGAATTACTACAGTCTTACCCCCTATTATATCATAGAGGCGGGTAGGGTTTACTGAATCAGGATCCTTATTCAGAAATAGTGAAGGGTGTATCGCTTTATATTTGCCAAAAGCAAAGAACCTGTCTCTGAATGGCTTGACTGTAAACATACTCTCTACCTGTGTAAAACTGCTCATCAAGTGTCATAGCAGCCCCCCTACCAATAGAACTCTTGGTGTGTTTAGGGAAATGCTATATGCTAGGTACAATAAAGACATTGCAAGATACTCATTAGTCTGTAACATAAAATACCATTTAAAACAGGACATGGTGGGGGAAGGGGACAAACTTGTGTGTCAATCAGCTTAATTCCTTCTGAGAAAATACATTAAAACCTATTCATAGCAAATATGTGAGGTCTTTGACTAAATCTGTTTCTAATAGCGCAACAAACCTGGAAAGAATTGAAATCACCCATTGTGTGGAAATTTCTACTTAAAATGGGACAATTCCATCATTTCAGTATATTTTTAAAAAGCTATTAACCCCAAATAGTAGGTATGATTAGTAGCATGTTAGTACATAATACATATAAATTGGCATGAATTAATTTCCTTCAAGTTTTCAAAACTTACATTAGAAATTATATTGCTTAATGGCAAGTTGTGCAAGTGACAAAGTATTAACGATAAAAATTAAAAAAAAAGGTACTCTACTGTTTATAAATCATTTATATGGCACAGCATAAACATATTTACCAAAGTATGCCATTTCTTTGGTTTTGAGTGTTTGCTACTGTTTAAACCACCTCTACTGACAGCTAAACAATCTTAAAATAGAAAGATGCTTTTTGACTTGGGGACTAGAGTATTTCATGGATGGAAGAGGGTCTCACAATCCAAATACAATGTTTGTGTTGTCCTATTTGCTTTTAATCATCTGTAAATCCTGAGATGCTTAACATTTTATGTTTAAATATTATCTCAGCACAAAGTTTTTCCCCTGCTTATGCATAATTTCATCTAGAAATTAGTATTTCCCACTTATAATGCATGAAAGACTAGAAACATTTTCCCTCCATTATGGTGTAAGAATTAGTGTAATTTTAAAGCACTCACGAATATGATTATTTACATGTACTAGAAATATTAACTAGAACAATCTGATTAAGGTATGTGGAAAGTTGGAGAAAAGAAATTCCTCAAAGTTATAAATGGATAGATGTTAAATGTTACTTAAAAATAAATAATTAGGTTACATGAACATTCCACATCACAGAAGAGTGTGTTTCTGGAATCCTTTGAAAATTAAATAGGTTTCTGTATTTTCAAAATAGTGCAAAATACTTGAAGATTATTTACTTTATTCTCTGTTCAAGTTAATATGTATGTATATTTGACTTTGGTATTTTTGGAAGTGATAGAAAGAAATAAATGAAGTGTTAATTTAATAAATGTCTTGCCAGTTGTGCTAAAATTGAATGCAATATATATATATGTCAATTGGTGTATATACAGTTGTAATATATTTTATCATTATTATGAAATGTGGTTAGTTTTATAAATGTATCTGCTCATTGTGATGATTCTAACACTCAGCTTAAATGGAAATTATCATTTTTCTTCTTTTGTTTATAAAAGTGCAGTTTATATCTCTTCTGTGATTGATTATATTCCTGGAAGGCTTTGTGATTAACAATATAATATATATGTATTTTTATTGATCATTACTGGCAACTGGATTCCAGGAACACATACATTTATGATCTGGAATGCCCATGTAACCTAATTATTTTGGTTAAGCAACATCATTAAAATAATTACATTTAAGGTAATTATTTTCTTGATAATTACTGGTGACTGGAACATGAAAGTTGGGAACAAAGAAGAAGTATCTGTAGTTGGAATATATGATCTTGGTGATAGAAATGACCCTGGAGATCTAATGACAGAATTTTGCAAGACCAATGACATATTCATAGGAAATACTTTTTTTCAACAATATAAATGGTGACTATACACACGGACTTTGTCAGACAGGATACACAAGAATCAGATCTAATGCTTTTGTGGAAAGACAATGAAGAAGCATGATATGATCAGTCAGAATAAGACCAGGGACCAACTGCAGAACATACAATCAATTGCTCATATACAAGTTTAAGTTGAAGTGGAAGAAAACTAACATCCATGAGAACCAAAGAATGACCTAGAATATATCCCATCTGAATTTAGAGACCATCTCAGAAATAGATTTCATGCATTGAACACTAATTGCCAAAGACCAGATGAACTGTGAGATAACATCAAGAATATCAACATGAAGAAAGCAAAAAGTCAGGAAAGAAAGAAAAGACCAAAATGGAAACCAGAAGAGACTCTAAAACTTGCTCTTGAATGTAGTGTAGCTAAAGTAAATGGAAGAAATGATAAAGTGAAAGAGTTGTATGCAGATTTCAAAGGGCAGCTCTAGAAGGCAAAATATTATAATGAAATGTGCAAAGACCTGAAGTTATAGAAAACCAAAAAGGAAGAACATGCACAGCATTTCTCAAGCTGAAAGAACTGAAGAAAAATATTCAAGATTTGAGGTGCAATATTGTAAGATTCTATGGGGAAAAAAATGGAAGGATTCAGGAAGAATCTAAACAAGATGGAAGAAATACACAGATTCACTGTACCAAAAAGAATGGGTCAATCAATATTCAACCATTTCAGGAGGCAGCATATAACCAAGAACTGATGGTACTGAAGGAAAAAGTTCAACGTGCATTGAAGGCATTGATGAAAAGCAATGCTCCAGAAATGGAATACCCACTGAGATGTTTTAATGAAGGAATGCAACACTGGAAGTGCTCATTTGTCTATGCCAAGAAATTTGGAAGAGAGCTACCTTCCAAATATGAACTAGAAAAGATATATATTTGTACCCATTCCAAAGAAAGGTGATACAACAGAATGTGGAAATTACCAAACAATACAATTAATGTCACATGCAAAGAAAATTTTGCTGAAGATAATTTTAAAAATGATTGCAGCAGTACATGACAGGGAATTGCAGAAATTCAAGCCAGATTCAGAAGAGGATGTGGAACAAGGGACATCATTCCTGATGTCAGATGGATCTTGGGTTAAAGCAGAGACCATCAGAAAGATGTTTGTCTGTGTTTTATTGACTAGGCAAAAATATACTACTGTGTGGATCATAACAAATTATGAATAAATTGTAAAGTGTGGGAATTCCAGGACATTTAATTGTATTCTTGCAGAACCTGTAAAAAGATTAGGAGGCAGTGGTTTGAATAGAATAAGGGGATACTGGCTTGTTTAAAATCAGGAAAGTTTGTATCAGGGGTGTTAACTCTAATCTGCATGCTGAGCAAATAATCCACAAAGCTGGACTATATGAAGAAGAACGTAGGAACAGGATTGGAGCAAGGGTCATTAACAACCTACAATATGTAGACGACATAAGATTGCTTGCTAAATGTGAAGAAGACTTGAAGCACTTACTGAGGAAGACTGAAGAGTATAGCCTGTGGTGTGGATTACACCTCAACATTTAGAAAACAAAAATCCTCATAAATGGATCAATAAGCTACATCATGATAAATGGAGAAAAGATTAAAGTTGTCAAAGACTTCATTTTACTGGGATCCACAATCAATGCCCATGGAAGCAGCAGTCAAGAAATCCAATGATGTATTGAGTTGGGCAAATCTGCTGCAAAAGTTCTCTTTAAAGTGTTCAACAGCAAATATTGTTCACTTTGAGAACAAAGGTGCCAAGCCATGGTAATTTCAATTGCCTCATATGGATACAAAAGCTGAACAATGAATAAGGAAGACTGAAGGATAATTGGTGCATGTGAATTATGGTTTTGGTGAAGAATATTGAACGTACCATGGATGTCTAGAAGAATGAACAAATCTGTGTTGGAAGAAGTACAGCCAGAATGCTTCTTAGAAGGAAGGATGGTGAGACATATTATCAGGAAGGAACAGTCCTTGGAGAAGTGTATCATGCTTGATGAAAAGAAGGTCAGTGAAAAGGAAGACTCTCAATGAGATGGATTGACATGGTGACTTCAGTAATGGGCTCAAACATAGCGATGATCATGAAGATGGTGCAGGACTGGGCAGCATTTAATTCTGTTATGCATGGGATTGCTATGGGTCAAAACTGACTTGACAGAACCTAATAGCAACAACAATATATTGTTTATTGAGCTATTTCACATACAAATGGTAGGACCCAAAGTGAGTTCTGGTTTTACAGGCTTTTTCTAATATATGTGATCCCTTCTGTGTTATAGCTGCTATTTAGTGCTTTTAAACAACACAGAATTGAATTCTTGGAAGGCACCATATCATGGGCTAATATAAAACTGTTTATGTGGGAGGACATATAAAATAAGAAGGTGTTAAACCCAACACAAATTGAGTGGCAGGGGGTTCCCAGCAGTGCTAATTTTATGTTTGTTTTGTCTCATTTGAAGTTAAGATGTCTGTGTTATAATTGTGATGTGGAACATGCGGCACATACAGATGGACTGAAATGTGGCAATTTACGAGCTACATTTGTCTGGTGAAGAAGTCAATGGGCAGTTTTATCAAGGAATAGCTATTCCTAAACACTACTTTTTATTTTTAACAGAAGAGCATATGGAGACTTAAAATATGTGTGTGTGTGTGTGTGTGTGTGTGTGTATATATATATATATATTTATGTGATGGCTATATAAGACATGCAAAAAGTTCCATTTCCTGCTAAGCATGTTCAGTGAGTTTTTAACACTATTTTGATTCTCCCATCTAACAGGGCAATAATCTATTAATAGAGTGTTGAATTTCTCAAGACAGTTTCATTACTGAAATCAAAATTTCATGCATTTTTTTTTTTTTAAATCCAAGAGTTTTAGTACTTCAATCAGGTGCTAGAGTCCCTGGATGGTACAGATGGTTGATGTGTTCAGCTGCTAACCAAAAAGTGGGAGGTTTGTGTCCACCCAGACATTCTCAGGAGAAAGGCCTGGTGATCTATTTTTGAAAAATCAGCTACCAAAAGCTCTCCGAAGCACAGTTCTACTTTGATACACATGGAGTCACTGTGAATTAGATTCAACTTGATGACAACTGGTTTAGGTTCCCAATATTGCTCATGAATCAAGCTAGGGGGAATCTTCCACCACTTGTCTGTCAGTTTGTCATAGTGTGGTGGTTTACATGTTGCTGTGAGGCTGGAGACTATGCCACTGTATTTCAAATATCAGCAGATTCACCCATGGTGGATGAGTTTCAGTGGAACTTCCAGACTAAGACAGACTCAGAAGAAGGGAAGGGTCATCCACTTCTCAAAGTATTGGCCCTTGAAAAACTTATAAATAGCCATGGAACACTGTCTGACATATTACTGGAAAGCTTTATGAATAGCCCTGAAACATTGTCTGAGATAGTGCCAGAAGATAAGCCCCTCATGTCAGAAGGCACTCAAAATACTACTGAAGGAAGAGCTGCCTCCTCAAGTAGAGTCAACCTTAATGATGTGGATGGAGTAAAGCTTTCTAGATCTCCATTTGCTGATGTGGCATGACTCAAAATGGGAAGAAACAACTGCAAGCATCCATTAATAATCATGGCCTTCATTGTCACAGAAAATGTTTCAAGATCTATCCTGAAGTACAGTGCTGTCAGTGATAGAATAATTTCCATGCACCTACAAGGAAGACAAGTTAATACTAGTGTTATTCAAACCAATGCCAAAGACAAGGAAAATGAAGATTTTTACCAACTTCTGCAATCTGAAATTTACCAAATTTCCAATCAAGATGTGTTGATTATTACTGGTGATTGGAATGCGAAAGTTGGAAACAAAGAAGAATCACTGCTAGTTGGAAAATATGGCTTCAGTGATAGAAATGATGCCAGAGATTGAATGATGGAATTTTTGTAACACTAATGACTTATTCAGGAGCTCTGGTGGCTTACGGCCTAAGGCATTTGACTGCTAACCAGAAGGCTGGCAGTTCAAACCCACCAGCCATTCCTTGGAAGCAAGACTGGGCAATCTACTTCCATAGTGATATCGTGTTGGAAACCCAAGAAGGAGATGCTATGAGTTGGGTCCAACTTGACGACAGTGAGGTTTTTCTGAGGGAATGACTTATTCATTGATAATATCTTTTTTCAACAGCATAAATCGTGACTATATACGTGGACCTCACCAGATGGAATATACAGGAATCAGATCGACTACATCTGTGGAAATAGGTGATGGAGAAGCTCAATATATTTAGCCAAAACAAGGCCAGGAGCTGACTGTGGAATAGACCATCAATTGCTCATATGCAAGTTCAAGTTGAAGCTGAAGACAATTAAAACAAGTCCATGACATCCAAAATATGACCTTGATTACATCCCATCTGAATTTAGAGACCATCTGAAGAATAGATTTGATGAATTGAATACCAATGACCAAAAACTAGAGGAATTGTGGGATGATATCAAGAAGAAAGCAAAAGGTAATTAAAAAGACAGGGAAGGAAGAAAAGACCAAAATGTATGTCAGAAGAGACTCGGAAACCTGTCCTTGAAGGGAGAGTAGTTAAAACAAATGGAAGAAACGACAAGATAAAAGAGCTGACCAGAAGACTTCAAGTGGCATCTTGAGAAGACAAAGTCAATTTTTATATTGAAATGTGCAATGACCTGGGATTAGAAAACCCAAAGGGAAGAACACGCTCAAGCTGAAAGAACTGAAGAAAAAATTCAAGTCTTGAGTTGCAATATTGAAAGTTTCTATGGGCAAAATATTGAATGATGTAGGAAATATCAAAAGAAGATGGAAGGAATACACAGAGTCATCGTACCAAAAAAAAATTGGTCAATGTTCATTTATTTCAGGAGGTGGCATGTGATTAAGAATCAATGGTATAAAGGATGAAGTTGAAGCTGCAAAGAAGGAATTGGTGAAAAACAAGCCTCCAGGAATTGATGGAATACCCACTGAGTTGTTTCAACAAACAGATGTTGAGCTGGAGGCACTTACTCATCTAAGCCAATAAATGTGGAAGACAACTACCTGGCCAGTTGACTGGAAGAGACCCATATTAGTACCCATTCCAAAGAAAGGTGATACCACAGAATGTGGAAATGATCAAACAATGTCATTAATATCACATGCAAGTAAAATCTTGCTGAGATAATTAAAAAACAGTTGCAGCAGTGTATTGACAGGGAACTTCCAGAAATGCAAGCTGGATTCAGAATGGGACATGGAATGAGGGATACCATTGCTGATAACAGATGGATCTTGGCTGAAAGCAAAGAATACCAGAAAAATGTTTACTTGTGTTTTATTGACTATGCAAAAACATTTGATCATAACAAACTATGGATAACACTTATGAGAATGGGAATTCTAGAACACGTAAAAGTGCTCATGAGGAACCTGTACATAGACCAGGAGGCTGTCATTGGAACAGAACAAGGACATAATGCATGGTTTAAAATCAAGAAGGGAGGGCATCAGGGTTGTATCATTTTACCATACTTATTCAATGCTAAGAAAATAATCTGAGAAGCTGGACTGTACGAAGAACATATCATCAGGATTGGAGGAAGACTTGTTAACCACCTGTGATATGTTGACAACACAACATTGCTTGCTGAAAGTGAGGATGACTTGAAGTACTTACTGATTAAAGACTACAGTCTGCAGTATAGATTACACTTCAACATAAATAAAATGAAAATCCTCACAAGTGGGCCATTAAGTAGGTTTTTGACAAATGGAGAAAAGATTGATGTTGTCAAAGATTTCATTTTACTTGGTTCCACAATCAACACTAATGACAGCAGCATTTAAGAAATTAGACATTGTATTCCACTGGGCAAATCAGCTGCAAAAGAGTGCTGAAGAGAGTTCCAGCAAGATGGCTGACTAGGCAGAAAGACTGCACAGACCCTCTTCAACAAAGAAAAGGGAAACCAATTAACATAGACACAGAAGATAATCTTGGACCCCTGACCTTTGAAGGGAAGGATATAGAAGTGGTCTAAACCCCAACTAGCAAAAGAATTTGCAAAAATACCA
>NW_006921652.1:3315641-3316707 GCF_000298275.1 Orycteropus afer afer
CCATTTTGAAGGTTTAAAAAGCGGCTTGACTATTTTGGATATTTAAAGAGACAGCACTCTCGCAGATTCCTAGGGCTTAAGAACATGTTCTGCTTTCCAGCAACCCCAAGGACACTCAGGACACGCAAGACTGACAAGGTATGACATTCCTCTTGTTACTCTTATACTCCACACCTGCTTGGTGAATGGAGGTGCAGCCACCCCCCACTCCCACCTACCTTCTGGTCCCACAAGAACTCCATCACAGTCTGTGTGCTCAGACAGAGCCTGGTGCTCTGCCTTGTACTCCACCGATTTTTTTTCTTTTCTCTTTGTTTATTTTTCTTTTTTTCTTTTTTGATTTCTTTTTTCTGGTGATTAGTTTGCTTGTATTTGTCTGTTTTAAAACAACTAATATTGTTAACACTTTTTTCAGCATTTTTTCTTTTCCCTGTGCCTGGTTGAAATTTTTTTTTTAAATTTAAGTTTTTTTTTTTTTTTTCTTTTCCTCCTTTTTTCTTGTGATTAACCCTGTTCCTTATTTTTCTTTTTGAATTTTTCCCATTTTTTTCTTCATTTATTATTCTCCTTCTCTACTTTTTTTTCTTAGTGCCCTATCCCCAGATATTGCAGGTTTTCTTTTTTTTTCTTGTTTTTTAATTTTTTCTTTTTTTGGTTACTGTTCCTGTGTGATTACATGGTATGTTTTTCCTCCATGGGCTTTTAGTTTTTTGATGGTTATTCAATTGTAACTTGTGTCTAACTGAGTAGGAGATAACAAAAGTCCCCATAAGACACAAAAACTCCCACACCTCCTACAACTTCACTTATTGAGTAAGAGGCACTACCTCCTTCTCTACCAACAGGCCAATGATAAAAAAAAAACAACAAGAAGAGCCTGAACCACCCTTTGCTGCTCTTCACAAACAGCTGAGAGAGATCTAAATACAACAACACCACGATGCCTTGGAGTCTGAAAACCAAAAGGGAAGAACATGCTCGGCATTTCTCAAACTGAAAGAACTGAAGAAAAAATTTAAGCCTCGAGTTGCAATATTGAGAGATTCTATGGGCAAAATATTGAATG
>NW_006921652.1:3337991-3390606 GCF_000298275.1 Orycteropus afer afer
TCAGATTGTTGCAGCTTTGGCTGCAGCTTTGGCTGATGAAACTCTTTCTGTTGCTCCTGTGTCCCTTTAGCATTTCCCCTTCCATGTGTTGGTTAGCGCTTCCTTATTGTCTGGTGCTACAAGATGCTCCAGGCTCATTTTGCATGTTTCTTGACCCAGTCCTAGAACAGGCATTTTTCCAAGGATCTCTGATTCCTTTCATTGTACTTTTATGTACAACTAAATATTAAAAATAAAATAAAACAATGTGCCGTTTCAATAAGATAAAAACAGTTCCAAATACTCAGGGGAAAATACAACAAAAATAGACTCTAAACTTCTACAATCAAAGCTTCAGAAGATAATTGAAAGAGATTAAAGAGACCTAAACAATTAAAGGAACAAAACATGTTCAAGAATTGAAAACTCAATACCGTAAAGATGTCAATTTTCCCTAAGATGATTTGTAGATTCAACTTAATTCAAGTCAGAATATCAGTAGGTATTTGTGGAAATTGACAAACCGATTCTAAAATTTATAGCAAAAGTAAAGGGCCAAAAAATAGTCAAGACGATCTTGAACAAAAGGTTAACATAAAGCAACGCAGTATGGCATTGGCTTAAGAATAAACAAATAGACCAGTAGAGCAAAGTGTTTAGAAAGAGAAGCACACATATATGGTCATTCCCCTCAACATTTTAATATGAAAAATATCAGTCATAAAACAAAGTGGAAAGAAATTCACAACGAATATCTGTGTATTAGAGTCTATCATTATTATTTTATGATACTTGCTTATAGTATATTTATCCATCCTTTCATTCACCATTATTTTTTTCCCTGAATTTCAAATTAAATTACAGACATTAGCACACTTCTCCCTAAATATTTCAGGATGCATATCATTAATTAGAGTTCAGGAATTCCTTACAGTTCTTTTACTTCTGATATAAATTTATACTCAATGAAATGAAAAATTCTTATGTCTACAATTGCTGCAAGTTGACAGATACTTAACACCCTCATAACCAATCCCTTATCAAGTTATGGAACATTTACATTATACTAAAAAGTTTCAAGTCCATTCCCAGCCAAACCCTCACCCATTCTCCAGAGATAACAATGATTTTGATTAGTTTGCCAGAGTTTTCTTTTTTGTTTGTTTGTTCTAGAATTGCACATAAAGGAAATCATATAAATAAAACAATATGCATTACTCTCTTTTTTTAACCTTTTATGATGCTTTGGATGAAATTTTACAAAGCAGATTTCATTTGACATTCAATAGTTCATACGCATTTTGTTTTGTGGCACTGATTACAGTCCCTACAATGTAAAAGCTCTTCTCCCACTTCCTCCCTACGGTTACCCTTTCCCCCTGTCCTTGTTGCCTTTGAATTTCTGCCTCCCTAGCTTTCTATCTGTACAAATGCTGCCTTTCTGATCTAACCTTAGTTGATTGTTCTAAGGAATGCATCTCCCTGGTGTAGTTGTTCAACTTGTAGGCCTATTTACTGTTTGGCTGAAAGTTAGCCATGGGAGTGAGTCCTATTCCAGGCCCAAAGAGGGACTAGGGATAATAGTCTTAAGAGTTTCACCCATCTCTATCTGACTAGTAATGCAGGTCATTTTTATGTCTTTAAAATTTTGTTCCACATCTTTTTCCCACTCTATCCAGGATCTTCTATTTTGATCCCTTTCTGAGTGTGATTGGCAGTCACAGGCATCATCTAGTTCTGGTCTCAGAATTAAATAGGCTGAGCTTCTCATGGTCCATTTGTCCTTTCAGCTAATTGTTTCTATGTGTGTTTGATTTTCTTTACTCTTCTTTGCTCTGGACAAGGCAAGACCAATAGTTGCCTCTTACATGGTCACTTGCAAGTTTTTAAGACTATAGTTGCTATGTACAAAAATAAGATATAGAACAATGTGTGTACTATGTTCAGTATAGTTTGCACTACTCTTATATCCAGCTTCTTTCACTCAACATATCTTTGAGATTTATCCATGTTGTTGCACATATCAATAGTTTATGTATTTATATTTCTATTAGTGAGTAGTATTCCATTGTATGAACACGTTACAATTTGTTTATCCATTCTATTTATGGACACATGAGCAATTAAAAATTTTTGGCTATTATAATTAAAATTGATTTGAACATTCTTTTATAAGTCCTTTTGTTAACATTAGTTCATTTCTCTTGGATAAATACCTAGGAATATAATTGATTGTCATTGGATACACACAGTATTGTTTTATAAGAAACCGCCAAAACTCTTCCCAAAGTAGCTGAACCATATTACAGACTGGGCTATAGAAAAGGCTGGAAAGAAAGCTCAGGGAACCCACAGCCATGTCTCTTCTTGAGTCCTGAGTTTTCTAGTCAGTCTGTCTTTTTTTTATACCTCTCAGAGTTTTCATATGTTCTGTTTATATATAACGTCCAGAATTTTTAGCGGTATTTGGAAGGAATAGGGGAAAGTGTGTCTTCTTCATCTTGTTTGGAATCAGAAGTGTATTGCTAATTTTACTTTATCTTATTTTGAATATGCTGATATTGACTGGAGGCAGAGACTATCAGGCAGAGCCTCTGGAGGTGGGATAGAGCTTGCCATGTGCAAAGGTAGAGATATAGTGGTTAGAGTTTATGAGTAAGAGGAGTTGGATCATCTTTGTTGCATGAGATGATACTTTGAAAGAAAAGCACTCATATTACTACTGAATTTCTTCATTTCTATGTCCTGTAATGGTAGGTCTGCAGACAACAAATTCTCTGTTTTTCTATAATCTTTAAAAGATATTTTCACTGGGTAAAGGTTTCTTTCAGCATTTTAAAGAAAATAGTCTGGTGTCTCTTGGCTTGATGGTTTCTAAAGAAACATTGTTGTAATTCTTACTGTTGTTCTTCTCTGTATGATGTGTCTTTTCTCTTTGGCTACTTCAAGATTTTCTCTTTGTATTATATGACTATATCACAATTTGTTTATCCATTCTTCTATTGATGGAAACAGTTTGTTATTTGATGGAAACTGTTTTCAGCAGTTTAAATATGATATGCCTAGGTTTTAATTCATTTATTATTTATAATTATTTTATCCTTCTTTGTGTTCTTTAAGCTTTTTTTTTTTTTTAATTATTATTTCTGGTTTTATGTCAGCTATTATTTCTTCAAATACCTCTTCTGCCCTGATCTTTTCCACTTCTCCTCCTGGAATTCCAATTACACATACATTGGGCTGTTTGCTATTGACCCACAACTCTTGGATGCTTGTTTTTTAAAAAAACAAAATTGTCTTTTTCTTTCTGTGTATGAATTTGAGTAATTTCTATTGACTTCCCTCCAAGTTCACTGATTCTTAACATCTTTTCTAAACCTGAATGTAGTTTTATTTATTGCTTTGTCTCTTGATATTTTTTTTTAATTGCTTTCTTTTTTTTTTTTTTTGGTAAGCTACATAATTTTTTGTTGAAACCTGGACATCTCTTAGGAGAGCACAGAATGAAGTAAATAGTTTTAATGTGCACATTTTCTGTAGTCATCAACAAATCATGCTGCTGTTCCTAGAGACATTCGTATTCCCTTTCATCCTTAGTTGTCAGTCTGCAGAATGAACTCTTGTGTCTTCATGGCTCCAGGCACAGTGCATTCCTTCCTGTGGAATTTTACACATCCGTGGAGCTTCAGGAAACTCCATAAATTTATCTCATTCATCTCACTATCTCAGGTGCATGGAAGTGCGACCTACTGCTCCATATGGGTCCTTGCCGTTCTCTTGAGCCAGATCTAGGTAAAGAAGACCCTGATCTCCTCTGTCATCACTTAGACTCTAAACTTATGGCATGAGTATTCTTTCTTTTTGAATCCTTATAGGATTTTATCTGAGGGTGGACCAGGTCAAGTAATGACTTCTCAGGGATTGATGTTTAGATTCTTTTCTTACCTCTGTCTTTAATTTTCTTTGATGGGCAAAATATTTTCCCTGTAATATATTAATTTCAGATAACTGGATCAACCTGCAGGAATTGACTTTACATATTAGGTTCTAGGTCCAGACAATTTCTCTAATTTGTCTTGTTGCCAATACATATAAAGAACTTGGATACCCATAGATATGTGGGTACAAAAACAAAAGGTTTTTCCACTGATTCACAAGCTATGAAACATCACCACTAAGGAAACATGTCCAGAACACTGTCAAAGAGGCAGCATGTACACGTTTTTTCAGGTTAATGTTAACAGAAATGTCTTGCTGAGAGGGTAGATTGCTTGTGACAGATAGATGGCTGAAAGGCTTTTTGTTTCACTGGTCTGTGTCCCTCGTTGTCTTAGGAAAATAGATATCAGATAATGTTTTCAAAAAGAAAGAAGGATAATGATTACCTTTATTTTACTACAAATTTTCATTATATATAAATGAACTAAGACAGCATCAATTCAGTCTCTATCCAACTCTCAAATTTTATTTCATCAAAATAATCTTCCATATGTGTAGAAAAAAAAATACATTTATAACTGACTTGCCAAAATTACACAGGACATAGTTTTTTTTATTTTTTCCTCAATTTTAGCTGCATAGATATATAAAGACCAGAAAGGTTGTATTTTGACTAAGGCAATGTTGTAATGTCAGATTGAGAAATAGAACCCGATTCTCCTGATTCTTGCATGAATTTTACTTTATTGTTCTAGATATCACATCTACCCTCAATGGCAGAGGAAAGTGTGGGTCTACTTCCAAGAATAAAATTTTGTAGATGTCTATTTTGTCTTAAACATTTATATGAGATTTTTATTCTGTATCTTACATGATTGATTTTTTTTATTTAAAGTATATTAGCTATTTTCAAACATTTTACAATTTGAATTGCTTGATACTGAGATTAGGCACTATTATCTTTATTTGATAACCATGTGTTTTTTTTCTTCTGGTATTTGCTTGTTCATACAATTTACTTGTATTCCTATACATGTATTTCCATGCCCATTCTTTTCTTATCAATTTGTAAGAGCACTTTCTTTTTGTTTTGGTTACCCATATCATTCACAAATAAAATTAAAAAAAAAGAAAAACAAAACAAAACGAAACAAAAAAACCTCACTGCCATAAAGTTGGTTTAGACTTATAGTGAACTCTCCTTGGGTTTCTCAGGTGGTAACTCTACAGAAGTAGATTGCCCAGTCTTCCCAATGCAATTATTTCTAGTTACAGAACTTTATTTATATTATAAACTTTTATTTCTACACATGGTGGAATTTAATATTAAACAATTCATATTTTCCCTACATTCTGTCCAGGCGTGAAAAACATTTATTCAAGACCGAAGTTTGCAAGTTTCTAGCTAATGAGTAAGGTTCGATTAGCCAAAGTGCTGTTATTTGACAAGCACAAGAGTTAGAAGAATTTGGAGGTAACATTTAAAACTTAGAAGCATTCTCATTTTTAAAAATTCAAATCTGTCATTTTTGTTGCAAAGTCAGAATATCTGGACATGCTGGGCCTATATTCCGGCATGGAAACATTTTCCTGGAGCTGAGAAGTAGCTGCCTTCCCCAGAGGGTTTATGTGTGTTTCTAGTTTGACCAGAAGCTCTGGTGGTGCTTTGGTTAAAGCATTGGGCTGCTGACCAAAACTTCAGCAGTTCAAACTCACTCATAGCTCTGCAAGAGAAAGATGAGGCAATCTGCTTCTGTAACGATTTATAGCCTTGGAAACCCTATGGGGTAGTTTTACCTTATCCTATAGGGTCACTGGAAGCTCTGGTGGCATAGTCCTAAGGCACTTGACTGCTAACCAGAAGGCTGGTGGTTCAAACCCACCAGCCACTCCTCAAAACGAAGACTGGGCAATCTACTTCTGTATAGATGCTGCCCAGAAACCTAAGGAGGGGTCACTATGAGTTGGACACGATTCCATGGCAGTGAGTTTTTTTTTTGTTTTTTGGTATAGGGTCACTATGAATCAGAATTGACTTGATGGCAGTGGGTTTGGTTTTGTTTGTTCTAGTTTGACAGATCTTACCTATATTAAAAAAAATTACCAGATACATATATGTGTGCACGAGTGTGTGTGCATACACTTAATTACCACATTTACATATAAACTTACCTAAGAATATATAAATGTATATATGTTTGAGTGTGCTCAGAAAAAAAAATTCTGTTAGGATACAAATCATTCGTTTTGCTAACTATGTAGTCCTTGTGGCCTTTTGGTTTTCAATTGCTTTACCAGACATTATGGAAAACTTATTAATGATAAATAGCCTCTTTAAAAATTGATACCCTGACATTTGATCATCTGGAGAATGTTGATATAAGACACTCATGTATTAAACATATATTTTCTAGATTATATTAGCAGGACTCTTTCAATTGGAGTCCCTGGGTGGTGCAACGGTTAACCACTGGACTGCTATCAGAGATTCAAAGTTTGAATCCATTCAGAGACATCTCAGAAGAAAGTCCTGGTGATCTGCTTAGGGAAAATCAGCCATTGGAAACCTGGGAAACATTGCTCTACTCTGACACATATGGAGTTGCCATGAGTCATAACATTTGACAGCAAATGGCTAATTTATAATTGGCTGCTTTATTTTGCCCATTTTGTATGGAATATTCATCTGAATAAAAACTTTTACTCATGCCATTGGCTCATTTTCACCTTCTGCAAACTGAGTTTTATGCTATGAGTTCTGTTCTACCCCACTTGACAAACACTCTTGAAATGATGTAGGATGTGATTGTTATTAAGGCCTGGGTGGTACAAATGATTGCGTGCTGGACTACTGATAGGAAGGTTTTGTGGTTCAAATCCATTCAGAAGGGCCTCAGAAGGCAGGGCTGGCAATTTGTTTCTGAAAGGACACAGCCTTGAAAACCCTATGGAGCAGTTCTACTCTGCACACATTCCAGAATTGACTCAACAGCCATTAACAAAACCAGCATGTAGTTTATCCCTGTTTTGTAATCTATATCCATATGCTTTTTGGAAAATGAAAGCAATCTGAAGCTCAGAGTTTTTTCTTTGAGGTGTGTATTATTTATTCTCCAGAAATCTTATGGGCCACAGAAGTAAAGAACTCATAAAGTAATGGTGGCAATTAAAGAGAAGAGAGGCATTGTACGATCAGACAGATTGGGGCTGAAGGGGGAAATATATATATATGCTATGAGAAATCCTAAGAGCTAGGAAGCAAAATGAATCACCCTTCCTCTGTTCTTAGTTGTAACTTATTGAGAAATAGACCCAAAGAGATAGACATGCAAATGGGATGACAATTATGGAAAACCTAACTGGAGCTGCATAGGAATCCTATTAATTCTTATCATCAGAACACTGAATTACTAAAGTGGAAGTGAGTATGAGGCTTTGGCCAATTTCATTTAAAGTTAATTTAAGTAACTGTGTTATCATTATTATGAAAACTGTTTCTGTGGATCCTAGGTTAGATAAGAAAGAAAACAAATACTTGCCAAATATGTAGCATCTCCCTACCCCCCCACCCCCGTCCTGGGTGCACAGATTGCAGTTACTGTTTGAAATAAAATCTATATAATATCCTTGGATTATTTTGTTCCTTTTGATTTTGCATCCTTTCTTATCTTGATGTGGACTTACTGTGTGGCATGTTAGAGCCCCCCCCCACACACACACACATACAGAGGGAAAAGCTAATATGGCTCTGGTTTATAAGGGTTTGTAACAATATGTGTTTACAAATTGCTTACTTTGAGATGGACAGGTGAGAGGGACTATATAAGTGTCAAGTGTTATTATGTGTCTAAATCTAGCTGAGTGCACAAATCTTTTTAATGCTCATTTTAATGACACAGTTGCTCCATATGGTGGACCTCCAATGCATAAAAACCTGCAGAGTTAGTACATTCCCTGGAGAGAACCAGATTGTCCAGGTGTGCTATATTTTAAACTCAGAGTAGAATTAAGAGAGAGAACTTTTCAAAATTCGGACTCAAACAGCAATTCAAACCAACTTATCCTCTCCTTATTCTTTCAGAAAAGACAGATCCCTCTCATTAATGAAACAAAACCATATATTATCTAAAGGTTCCACCACTGTCCATTCCTTTGATGACTCAATTGTCTTCAGCATTTTTTACTCACCCTCATGAAGACTAAGCTTTACCCTCTCCAAGGCCACCCAGTCTAAAAGCAAACACTTGCTTTTCTGAATGTCCATCACACAGTGTTTGGTCCTGCCATAAAGGATCCACTTCCAAAAAACAGAAATTGTTTGCTATTCTTTTATCCTGCTCATATAACTACTGCCCCAAGCTCATGCCAATCTACTGCTGGGTGCTTATCACAGACTTAGTATGTTGTTGTTGTTGTTGTTTGCCATAGAGTTGGACCCAACTCACAGTGACCCCTCCTTGGGTTTCTGAGGCAGTATCACTATGGAAGTAGATTGCCCAACCTTCCTTCTGAGGAGTGGCTGGTGGGTTTGAACCTCCAGCCTTCTGGTTAGCAGTCCAATGCCTTAGGCACTATGCTATCAGAGCTCCCCAGACACAGTAGAATTAATTGAAAAACACTATAAAAATCTATTAAGCACCTTATTAATCTACAAGGTGCTATTGGAGATACTCTTTATTACAGTGTTTAAAATTGCCCTACATTTTTTAAAAAGGCAGTAAATCTTGGGAAGGTAAGTGAACATTTGATTTCATTTTCTTCACCGAAAGAAAAGATTCAAACAAACAAACTCACTGCCGTCGAGTTGGATCTAACTCATAGTGACCTCTCCTTGGGTTTCCGAGGAGGTATCACTATGGAAGTAGATCGCCCAATCTTCCTTCTGATGAGTGGCTGGTGGGTTTGAATCGCCAGACTTCTGGTTAGCAGTCAAATGCCTTATGCACTACGCTACCAGAGCTAAAGCAGAAAGAAAAGATAAGGTGTAAGTAAATAAAGAATATCACTTTAAGGACTCCAAAACAATTCTTTCCTCTCAGGAAATCAGTGTTTTAGATAGATGGACAAATATAGATACAGATATAGATTTAAGTATGTATTTTTTAAAAAAATAAACCTAAAGAAGACTTTCAGAAGTAGGGACAGTTTACAGAATTTTAAGGCACGGATTCCATGTGTGGAAGTGAGAATGCACTTAAAGGTAAGATTGATAGGAGGAAAAGGATTGATATATTGATATATTGATATCAAGAGAGATTTGTATATTAATCATGTATTAAATAATATTAAATATTAATCAGAGATACACTCATGATTATATAAAAAATAATGTGAGAAGAAATTATAATGTAAGAAGAAATAATAATGTAGTAATGAAGCGTGAAATAAATATAGCTGAAGCCTTTGCAATAAAGATTTGTTAGGGGATAACCCCAAAATAGCCTAGAAGAACGACAAAGAAAATTGAACAAGCTTAGAAGGGAAAAAATAAACATGTAAAAATAAGTTAAAAAAAATTTACAAATATCTGAGTTTTACCTAAGATCTCTTCAGAAATGTAGAATTTAGGAAATAAAATGACAAAGAACGATTTTTAAAAATGACTTGTGAAATTGGAATTAGGGGGCCTTGGGTGAAAAGCCTGACTTCCAGAATTGTGATATGATGACGATGATGATGATGATGATGATAATTATTGTTAAAATTTATTGAACATTTACTATTGATCTATACCTTTGACTTGTGTGAACTCGTTTGATTCATGCAGTACCCCGATGAAGCTTATACTACCTTGTCCCCATTTCACAGATGAGGACCTTGAGCCCAGAGAGTTTGCATCATTTGCCTGGCTAATATGTTGGGTTCAGGATTAAAATCAGGAAGTCTTATTCAAGAGCACAGGCTATTGGCCCCTAAACAACACCTTAGGGTAGAATAGCCAAAAAGAGGATGGATTCTTAGAATGGTTGTGGTTATTGGCGCAGGAAGTAAGTCTTCTTCAGAGGTTTCTAATATAACTTTGAAATAAAATAAAGGTTATGAGGCAGGGGGAATTGACAAAGATGATGACAAAAGCCCTATTAGCTAGTTTTTTACAGAAAGTGAGGGGAGGACTCGTTTGTCCTGGGAGCTCCAAATGAACAATGCTGCTTTCAGTCCAAATTATTGCTGAATGAAGGGGAGGGACGGAGCAGGGAGGTGATCAAAGACGTTGCAGAGGAAGGATGTGAAATGGCCGCCACAGGCTCTTCCCTTCCTCCAGAAGTTCACTGTGCTGCATTTCATAATTGCTTCCCATTATTGCCTGACTGTCCTTTCCAAAGAAATCCACCTGATTGGGATGGATTCGATGTGGGAATATCTGTTCCAGCCTATTAGCCAGCACCTTTCTTGAGATTTTGCTGTCCACATTTATTAAAGAGATTGGGTGATAATTCAGGCTAGGTTCTTGTTCTTCTCCTGGTGTAAGAATTACAATAATTAGTGCTGGGTTTAGGCCGACAAGTCAGCATTTTGTTTCCAGCTCACCCTGCTCTCTTCTTAGCAGTAAAGGCAGAAGTATCTCTCTCCCTCTGGGGTGTGAAATCAGATTATCCAACATCAGGGCTCTTGCTGCATTACAGGAATGAGAAAATCTAGGGGTAGGCTTTCTTCTTTTTGCTCTGATCTTGCCCCCAATGGAAACAACTATTTCTGGCTGTACTCCCAGCTTTAGTCATTCCCAATGAGACTTTAAAAAAACAAAAACAAAACAAAACAAAACAAAATCACTCCCAGAGCCTGTGGGGCATTAGTGATTTTCCTGGGCACAACTTAGTTGTTTTAGGGGATTCTTTCTTTTTCAATAAGTTAATATATATATATATAAAAGACACATAGTCAGAGCCTCCCAGTATCCCACTCTCTCAATTATGATGGGAAGCAGGATTATATATATGTTAAAACAAACAAACCAACAAATCTTCCTTCCTTTTAAGGAATTGAATCATCTCACTGCCCAATACCGTGCTAGTTAGACAGATGTTTTTGGGTCTCTCCATGTTCTGAACTCACCATCAGTGCAAGGTCCAGCCTTAGAAGAGCAGTGCTTTTGCTCCAGGAGTCAATATCCACTTTATCATCGATAGTGTTATTATTAAGCTCTTAATAAAGACCTAAGGAGCTCTGGTAGCACAGTGCCTAAGGTATCTGACTGCTAATCAGAAGGTTGGTGGTTCAAACCCACCAGCCATTCTGCAGAAGCAAGACTGGGCAATCTACTTTTGTAAAAATTTACTGCCTCAGAAACCCAATGGGGGTCGCTATGAGTCAGAATCGACTCAACGGCAGTGGGTTTGAATATGGACCAGACACTACTCTAAATACTTTACATACAGTAAAAACAAAACAAAACAAAAAAACAGTTGCTGTTGAGTCTACTCCAACTCATAGTGATCCCATGTATTTTGAGGTAGAACTTGCTTCATAGGGTTTTCAATGGCTGAGTTTTCAGAACTAGATTGCCAGACCTTTCTTCTGAGGTGTCTCTGGATGGACTTGAATGCCCAATCCTTTGGTTAGCAGCTGAGTGTGTTAACTGTCTGCACCAGCCAGAGACTCCCTTGCATGTAGCAATCATTTAGTGTTTACCAACTAAGAAATCAAACCCATTGCCACTGAGTGGATTCTGACTCGTAGTGATCCTATAGGACAGAGTAGAGCTTCCCCATAGGGTTTCCAAGCCTGTAACTCTTTACTGTAGCAGACTACCTTATCTGTCTCCAATGGAGCACCTGGTGGATTCCAACCACTGACCTTTCGTTTGGTGGCCAAATATCTTAATCACTGCACCAGGAGAGCTCCTATTTTAGTATTAACAAGGACCCTTTAAGTAGGTATTATTATTATGATATCCTTTTGTAGGTCTGGAAACCAAGACCTGAAGAAAGCAAGTGTTTACCCAAAATCAAACAGCTAGTAAGCTGGGACTCAAACACAGCTCTCTTGTCCTTCAAAATTAGAAGCTTCTACTCACTCTTCTCTGGTAGCATAGTGGCTAAGGCACTTGACTGCTAACCAGAAGGCTGGTGGTTCAAACCCACCAGCCACTCCTCGGAAGGAAGATGGGGCAATCTACTTCCGTAGTGATACTGCCTCGGAAACCCAAGGAGGGGTCGCTATGAGTCAGGGCCGACTTGACGGCACATAACAACAACAACAACTCACTCTTCTCTTCCACCTTGTAGCCCTGATTTATCATGGCACATTATAGGTTTTATTAAATGCCATGAACACAGAACAGAAATGAGTGGAAATGGAGAAGCAATAAGATAGGCTCATGGCCATAGCAGCCTAAAAAAGACTTCTGGAGTGTAAAGGATAATTCAACCACATTGGCCATTTGGTAATGCTTGAGGAGAGAAGAAACAAAAGAACATATCAGAGGCAGCAGCAAAGATACCCATTTCCAGGGAGTACCATTTAAAGGTTTTTTCTACCCATCTCACTTAACCCTTACAACTTCTAATTTCCATTTCTCCAACGAAGAAACTATCCTTGAAGTAGTTATCTGCCGAAGGTCACATCATTAGGGAATGTCAGCGTAAGCACATCAGGCCAGTGCAGGGTAGCCACAGGTGGAAGAGGCCAGAAGGAAGTGATCAGCACATCCATCTTGAAACTTGTTGGGAAACGAATTCCATACAAATGGAGATAATGAAAGAACTAGTATGGGGACCTGTTTCTCTCGTTCTCTCTCTCTCTTTTTTTTTGGTCTCTGTTTTCTGCACACACACACAAACAGCCCTTGTGTAGCCTGAAAGGAAAAACCTAGACAATGAGATATGGAGGCAAACTAAACAGCATTACTGTAGTACTTTTCAACTTATATAATTCCTGAGCCTATCTAGAAAAGTAAAAGAACTTTAGTGAGCGAAGTTAGTGTGCTTAATCTGGAAAGACCTTCTGTGATTTGATTGTAATTCTGATAATAGAACTACTTCTTGATTCCTTAAACATGTTAGAATTATCAGCGTTATGTATGTAATCCTACATAATGTCAAAGTCATATTTAATTAAATTAATGTAACTGAAATAGTTCAGTTGCTTTAACTTGTTCATTTTCTCTAACTAAATATCAGCTTACACTAAAAATTTTATTAATCACAGTAATGAGAATTTTTATATTAAATATATATATTACATTTAGTTTAAACGTTAATAGTCTACATTATTTTAATAAATTGCGCTAAGGGAGTATATATGGAATAAGTCTCTCATGCAGATTTTATTGGTTGCTGCATAGTTAATAGACACTAATGTGATCAGAGCCTGGATGTGATCATAAGATCAGTAGTTAAAATGATTGAAATATAAATTAGGAGCTGGAATAATTGTTTGTTAGAAGCTCAGATAATAACTGTTTGGTAATGCTCCGAGGGTCGAAGAAATAAAACATTCAAATGTGCACTAGTAGCAGGCGAGAGAAGCACTTTGAGGCAGACAAAGGCCCTGAAGATTTTGACTAATTGCTCCCCTTTTCTCTCTCTCTATGGAGGATGCACATGTCACCCCTCCATCCCTTATCTTGCCCACTTTTGGTCTTTCAGTGAGCCTGATGCCCAGCAATGAGACCTGCTGCCGTCTTTCCCCTTTACTTCTCTACTTACAGCTCATAAGTTATTACTTATGAAGACAAACACTGAACCACCATCTTGCCATTCACACGTCTGATTCTCTGAGAACCCAGAAAAATCCATTCATTTCCTGTGTGCTGGGATGCTGGGAGAGAGGTCAGCTGAATTTTTCTGTCAAGGACCAAATAGTAAATATTTTAAACTTTGTGCACCATACGGTCTCTATCACAACTACTGAACTCTGCCCTTACAGGTGCAGAAAGCAGCCATAGGCAATGGTAAGCAAATGGGCATGGTTGTGTAACAAAGAACTTTATTTACCAAAATAAACATCAGCCTGCATTTGGCCTACTAGCCATAACTTGCCAGTTCCTGCTCAATGTTGTCAAATGCTTGCCTGACCCAAAAGTACATTTAGCTCTCTCTTTTAAGAGAAGATTCTCAGTTGAAATGTCTCTCTCAGTGATGGGGCTCTAATGACTTTCTTACACCTGTCTGTGTTCTGTACAATCCTGACAAGGTAAAATTTGAGATTGCTAATAAAATAGAAGCAATTTACACTCCATGCCCTGATAGATTTGAAGGTTAATTAAAAGAGAGTGGAATTGTATTTAAGAGACTTACACTTTTCTGTCTTATATAGCTATGAAGTCTTCCTTAAGATAGTATTTGATGGCGAAATCATCTGCAAGTAGTGTCAGGATACCCAATCAGCAAGGTAAGCATGGGCTTACTTGTGCTTACTTACTCATCTGTAGTAAGTAATTTCACATCTTTCACCACATCAAAGATTCTGCTTCTAGGAATGGCTGGCATCTGTCTCCCAATCCCAGAGCACCTTCCTACAGAATCAAAGCCTCTTTTCAAATTTACAGTCCCTAGCAGGGACTGAGTGCCCAGTAAGCAAGGTAAGCAAGGACTTACTTTTGCTTACTTGTTAATCTGTAGTGAACAGTTTCACATGTGATGTGCTGAAAAACATGTAAAACTGTTCACTACAGATTAGCAAGTAAGTACAAGTAAATCCATGCTTACTTTGCTTATTGGGTAATCTACCTCTGTCTTAAAACAGACTTTGTGGCTAATTTCAATAGTATATTCTCTTTTCTTCTCTGAATGTTTGCCTTTTTCTCCCAAACTCTTGATAGCATTATTGGAAAATCATATTCTTTTGTTTCTGATCCCTTGCCACTTCCTCCTGCTCCCTCCACTCTGATTAATTCATTTGCCTCCCTTGTCTTTTGGGATATTTTTCTTAGTTATTTATCTTGATGGTTTGACTGGAAGGTTTAGGCTTGTTTTCCACATAGGGTTTTTGGAGCCTATTAACAACCTTCTCTCTCAATCTCTTTAATAGATTCCTTAAGGAAGTTGGAATTTCTGACTGTGACATTTGAATACAGGGCCTCTGACTTCCTTTTCCTTCACTCCCCCGGAAACTGTATAATTGTCACATTGTTTCCTCTTAATCTCTTCCCCAGGTCAACTATTTCAACTCTTGACTTCAATTATTCATTTCCAATGCTTGTGTGTGTTAAATGCATTACTTTCTATTAAATTTTATTAATTTACCCACTGTGGGCAAGGCACTGAGAAAGACAATGTGGTGGAGAAAAAAAAGACATTTAAAGTAGCCTCTGTCCTGGAGGTGCTAATCATTGACCTAAAATATTAGGTTACATGTGATAAGCATTAGTTGAGAGACACAAAAGAGTTAGTAGATGTGTAAAGAACAGAAAGATCATTGTTTTCTGGGGCTAGAGGGTAATAAGAGACATTGGTTGATTTTGCTGTACAGTATCTATGCTACTTTCTTGTAATAACAAGACCCTAATTTGCATTGGGCTACGTGAACTCTCAGTTCATGTACTTCTATATACTGACTTTCTTTTAAGGGTAATCATATGCTCTAGGCCAGGCTAATTCTCCCAGTCTCCCCACCTGACAGGAGTTGGCTTTATATATAGACATAAATAAGGAAAGCCCTTTCAGATCATCTGGGCCCCAAATGTTTTTCTTCTATTTTTTGAAACCTGTGATACTGGATTTTGTGACAAAGTGAGCCTGAAGCTGTTGTGGGCCACCTTGAAGATACTCAAATGTAGCCCACAGAAGGAAGGAAGCCCAGCAGAGTGTGGGTCCTGCTGCCATCATTTGAGCTGTACATCAATCTGTACTGGACTCCTCAGCTATCTGAACCATATATATGTGTATATGTATATATATGTATATACATATATATATTTTAAGCTTAAGTCAGTTTAAGTTTGGTTTTCTGTCACTTCCATCAGAGACGTTGATGAAACTTGGGTATTGGACTTGAAAGATGATAGAATCTTCGTAGGTAAAGAGGAGAGAAAATTTTCTAAACATTTTTATTTACACACAAACTTCCACATTTGACAGCTTTAAATACAGTTTCTAAGTTAGAGTAAAACACTGATTCAGAGAAAGCTGGTGTTGGACGTACCCTCTGTGTTCACCACACTGTCTACAGATGCTAAACTGTTTCAGGATCCAAAATAATCAGACCTAGAAAAGGCATTTCCAAGCACTTTAACACATTGCCGTATGGAACTTACTCACTTTCCCTGGTGACATCTCCACTGGGCATCTATGTTACACTTTCAGGTCTCTACATATGGCCTATGTTTTTACCTAGCATTTTTGAGACCCCATGTCTACAAGGTTTCTTAACAGAAACGTGTGCTTTCACTCCTCTGTGAATGTATGAAAGGATGGAAGTATACTAACGTTTTTGGAAATCAGTGTGTCTTGATTTATGTATTATCTCATTTAATTTTGTAATTTCTCTAAAATGAAATTACTACTATTTTCTTTGAAGATGAAGAAACAGAACTTGAAGAGTTCATTTAACTCATCAAGATTGCATAGCTAGTTCATCAAAGCATCAGGGTTTGAATCTGAATACGTCTGACTCCAAAGCCCTGGGTAATTCTTTTATATCATGCTGATGTCAATTTCTACAGTATCCCTGATAACCAGCTGACATACTCCACCTTTACCTTCTACCCACTACTGCCAGTAAAGGAACTGGTGAGGAAACAAGGAAGACTATCTCTGATTTGGTCCTCTGATACTCTTATTGGAGTTGGACCATTACTATGGTCCAGTGTCCATGTCTGTTCTATAGCTCCTACGGGCTTCTTTGTCCTTGGGACAGTTACTCTCGATACCTCATAATTGATGGTAGTGCCTTCAGATTCCCGACAAGGCTTAAGGCTGAGAGTGCAGTGGTTGTGCCTTTTGGCTGCAGTGTGCCTCTGCAGTTTCTGCTGTTAGCGGCAGCAGCTGTTGGGGGAGGTCTAAGGGAGCTCTCCAGTGCTTGTCGCCTCTTCAAGCACTTCCGGGCCCTGCACAGCTGGACAACCCAGATTCTATCAACACTCTTCAGAGTGCTGTTCACAGCTGGATCCCTGCTTAGCTCTGACACTGTACAGCTTTTTCAAATAACAGCACTTTAAGAACATGCTCAAAGTCGGCACTTCCAGCCTCCTCTTCTGCTTTAGCCTTATATTGTTGAATTATCCCTTAACTAAAAAACCTGAGGGTATGTTAACAAACCTGAGAGACCCAGACCTCAGTAGGGCCAAATAACAGTATCCAGGGAAGTTTACAATCTTATCTAATCCTTCCAACTTGGTTAATGACATGAACCAAACTCTAAGATCAACTTTAAATGCCTAGTAATCTACCAGGATAGACACATACACTGAACTTCAGTAGTTAACTGTCTAGACTAGGAGTAGGAAAGATTTGGATTTGAACCCAGGTTCTTCCCCTTAAAAAATATGTGATTACTGGAGCTCTCTGAAGTTTAAAATTCTCATATACAAAATGGGGATAAGGCCTATCTCATAGGATTTTTGTGAAGATTAAGTGAAAAAAAAAAAAAACAAAACTATAGAGGAGCTTGGCACATAATATATGTTTGGGACATAGTAACTATTATTGCTTGTAATCCTTGGTTCTAGGATCTCTGGTAGCATAGTACCTAAGGCATTTTGACTGTGAACCAGAAGGCTGGTGGTTCAAACCAGCCACTCCTTGGAAGGAAGGTTGGGCAATCTACTTCTGTAGTGATACCGCCTCAGAAACCCAAGGAGGGGTTGCTATGTGTCGGATCCGACACAAAGGCAGTGAGTTTGGTTTTGGTTTTGGATCCTTGGTTCTACCACTATTTTTCTGTCTTTGGCTGAGATCTATTTTTTCTGGTAAATGACAATACAAATCATAATCATCTTACATCTTCCAGGATGGATCTCATGTTCTGCTCGAACTTTCAAGATATGGGGAAATATATATCTAGCACTCTGGGATATAACTTGAAGATATCTCTGATTTAGATGTTGAAATGAAATAACTTTGCCTCACGTGACTCAGCTCTCTATTGCCAAATTGCAGCATGCTCCTGGAGATGGTGGGGCCACTACTTTGTGGAGTGTATCCTGCAGTGATGGGTGAGTTACAGGGCCAGTAGATGAGCCCTTGCTTTGCAAAATCCACAGAGTTCTCCAAAGGATCTCAAGAACTTTTGCTCTACCAGCAGACATGAGCTGCCTTAGCATTTACCTTGTGTTTTGGATAATACTTTAAAAAATATTTCCATTTACCATCTTGTGTTTTCTGTTGCCCAGGATTTATTACATCAAAAATAAGGCAGCCATACCATCCACGTTGCTGAATGAGAAGGAATCTTAATCAGTGCTCTCAATGTTGGTAACAATGGGCTAGGCATGGCCATAACTGGAAGAAAGGTACTAGGAGTATTCTCTGGGATCTTGGAGATTATAGCATCCTCTATCTCTCTTGGGCCTGATTTTAAATTTGCTTTGTGCTGATAGGAAACTATCACCTGAAGAGCTCTATTAGAATTGAATCCCTCTGCAGAAGGCAGGTGGCATCTCTGCTCACATTCTTCATCTTGCTACCATGTCATCTTTGGCAGATCTTGCTGCTAGACTCAGCAGCAAATATGATCCTGAAGAGCCCTCAGGGTAGTTCTCAATTGTGCAATAGCTGAACTGTGGAGTCATTAGTACTTCTAGGGCAGCAGAATTGGAACAGAGAGACAACACATTGGTTGATCTTCTCCTTAAAATGAACTGAGTATGTTGAATGAAGGGGGGTGGGGTGGGAAGTCACTTAATGGGGCCCAACTCTTGTAGATACTATAAAACTGGAAAGAAATATAAAGCTCAGTTTCTGTCCTTAAGGAACTTGTATTTGTGTTGGCAAAGCAAGACTAAAACTCATGAAGCAACAGGCTAGACGAGGGAGTATGTGATTAAGTGACAACCGAATAGTACAGACAGAAAGTGCTCTTGGGGTCTGGCCTTGGGAGAGATCGTAGAGACGGCCAAGTGTTGACAGGTTTGAAATAATCTGACGCTTTTGTGAGATGCTTGCCCAGGGTTAGAGATGCAGTCATGACTGTGAACATGGCAATTCCAAAAATCACATCTCAAGGGCTGTTTCATTTTCTCAAATCCCAGGTCGCTGTTGATTGAGGAAATCACACTGGAAACTTTTCAGGGTCATAGGATACTCTTTGCACTTTCTAAGAAACCATTTAGCTAGGACTTTTGACAGTTCTCAAGCTCTAGTAGACTTTTAAAGTTCTAACTGTATGAGATCAAGGTTTACCTTTCGACCACTTACTGAGCAAATGACCTTGGACTTGTAAACCCACTAAGTTTTACTTTCACTGATGAAAGAGGAAGATAATACTATCCTCACAGGGTTGCTATGAGCAGCATAGGAAGGTAATGTATACAAGTGCTTGGCACATGCAAAGGGTTTTAATATAAGGCAGGTTTATCATGGTCCCTGGTGGGGTTGGGAAGAGATATCTTTGAAATGAGTATTAAAACAGAGAATATTGGACCTGCAAGAGATCAGGATAATCACTTGGGTCAACTCATTTTATAGATGAGGAATCCGAGGCTGAGATGAATGAAATGATATGCCCAACAACACACAGCCAAGTACCCGTAGAGCTGGGCTAGCAGCCATTTTTCCTAACCACCATGCTATGACCTCCTATGCTGGACTGGTATAATAAGGCACCAACAGTACAAACCCATTGCCGTCTAGTAACTGATGGCAACCATATGCATGTCATGGTATAACTGTGCTTCACAGGGTTTCCTTCTTTTTGTTTTTCTCTATTGGTTGGAATTAAAGAATTAATTCAATTTCTAAATAATAAATTAAAGGCAGAAACCTTTTTGATTTTCATGACTCTTCTTTCATTCTATCTTCCCTTAGGGGGAGGAAAAAAAGAAGAAGAAAAAGAATGAAACAACCCTGAGAACCTTTGTGTCTTTCCATCATTTCACAATAAACTGCTTTTTGCTACCTTTTTCTGGGGGCTTGTTCATCTCCTTATTCTATAGTGCTATGGGACAAACTCACAGCTTGATAATTAAATATATTTCCCTTTGGTTGTAGAGTCCTTCTGATCTTGTCACTGTCCACTGTCTTGCTACTGTTTTTTTTTGTTTGTTTGTTTTTAATTCACTTCAGACCAAGTTAATATGTGTCTGCCCTCTAGTTAGTGGTTTACCTTCTCTTCCCACCCACCTTTGGTAACCATCTCTCTCTCTCTCTATGTATATCTGTGAAACTCTTTTCTTGACTTTTTACAACAGTGGTCTCATACAATATTTGCCCTTTTGATTAACTAACTTCACTCAGCATTATGGCATTCGAGTTCATCCATGTTCTGAGATGTTCCACAGATTCATCATTTTTCTTTAATGTTGCACAGTATTCCATTGTGTGTATGTACCATAGTTTGTTGATCCATTCCTTTGTTCATTGGCATTTAGGTTATTTCCATCTTTTTGCTATTGTGAACAGTACTGCGATGGACATAGATTTGCATATATCTGTTTATATCATGGCTTTTATTTCTTTAGGATATATACCTAGTAGTGGGGTTGGTGATTCATTTGGTATTCCTTCCATAGGATTTTCAATAGCTGATTTAGCAGAAGTAGATAGCCCAATCTTTCTTTCCAGGTGTCTCTGTGGGGACTTTGGTCAGCAGCCCAGTGCACTGCTTGCACACCCAGGGACTCCATATGGTAAGGCACAGAATTCAGAAATTCCCTTTTTCCTTCTGCCTCTTCCTTCCACTATCTTCCTCCAATATTATCAATACCTACTTTGTATAAGCTAGCGTGGAGGATTAAAAATTAACCCGATTTAGTTCTTATAGACAAAGAATTGGCATCATAGATGACCCAGCCACCATTAAGGTTTTTTGATTCCTGGGGCTTCACAAGGAAACAGACTGACATGGGGATCAAGGGTTAATCAGGCAGAGAGGGAGGCAGGACTGTGGAAAGGTTCAAGTTGAGTTCTAAAAGCCAGCAGATTAGGTTCACACCCTTGTCTTCACTTTGAGCAAATTATTGTCTGTAAAATGAGAACAATAATAATGTATATTTTCTATGTTGGTTGTGCCGATAAATGAGAAAATACAGTGCCTGGCATCTAACAAACATTCAGTCAATGTTAGTTGTATTTATACAAGAAAAATGCCAGGAGGCCATATAAAGTCTAATGTTAAGTAGTGATTTTATTCCAACCCTGGGAGAAAAGTCCTAGACAAGAGTGACACCTTTTTTTTTTTTTTTTTTTTTTAAGGAGCACATCCCAAGGTATTGCACTAGCAGAAGACTCAGTTACTAAAACTTCTTCTAAAGAATAAGCTCGCCCCCCTCTTTTGGTACTCCACAGGATGATGTAGGTCAACAAATATGAGACCACCTGAATTCTCTGGGTAAGTTAAAAGTGGCACTGGCAAATCTGGATTTTTTTTTTTTTTTTTTTTGTCATGATACTATTTCCCAAACCAGTTTCTGATTAGCTTCATCTGGGTATAGGAGCTCCCCTTGTTCCTTACAGCTCTATTTCAGATCAGTTTTTCATCAACTCTATTATTGCACATTCTTCTCAGACTGGTTCTCAATGTAATAATAATATCTACTATTTCCTTTACTGTGATTTATAGCTTTAGTAAAGCTCTTAGATTTCTGTTTAGATTTCCTATCTGTTGACTTGGGTCACTTTGTATAATTTAATTATCATCAGAGATTTTGCAAACAAAGAAGAAAAAAATATATATATGGTCACCTGAATTTAATTAATGCACTGTTTGCATATTTCACATCATAAATAATGATGTTCAATACATTACATCTTAATACTAATTCTGTGGTGCCCCTCATAACAGTTCCCTGCATTTAAATCTCTCCCACTGATCAAATCCTCACCAATGACACTTAACCTCTAAATTTTTCCCTGGGAACTTTCTGACCACTTGATCTTTCCTTTCTTTCATCCACTTATGAAAAGTTACATTCAAATCTTTTAAAGTTGACCAGTAAAGATGGAGAGCAATCCAATTTTATTTTCTTCTTGGAAACTATGTTTTCTGGACATAGAAATATCAAGAATCCAGGGAGTTATGGGACAGTTAATGCTTTTCTAGTTTCTTAACTGCAAATCTACATAAAAATTACTTAGGGCTAGGTCAGAGTTGGTGGGCCATTGTCCAGAATATAGTTTCTTCAGACTGTAAGAATCAAAGTCACCACTTTAAGAAAGTATTTCAATTTTGCTTTCATCAAAAAGTTAAAAAGCTAAAGCCTTTTAGTATCTCATTTCACTTACACACATAGCCCATTATAACCTGCGTAAACAAGGATGACAAGTTGAGATTAATGAGAGTCCCCAAGTGACAGAACAATTTAATTGTCAGAAATCATAGGAGTTGAACTTTACCAGTGTATTTACATAAGACAGACATAGTCTAAAAACTTCCCTAATTGATTACAACCAATAAGTAATAACTTGGAAAATAGTTTTCTGGTATACAAATAACAAAGGACTCATAATAGTTAATGGAAGTATTAAGATGTATAAGGGAAGAATATTAGATTGACTGGATAAATGATTCATAATACAAGGCAAATAATTGGAGACTTCATACTCCTAAGTAGAAGACAGCTCACAAGCAACACTGAAAGTACATCAAATAAAGGAAATTGTGTTTACTAAATGAACTCCCAGCTAACTGGGTATCATAGCTATGTTGCCTCCAGGCTCCAGGGGATCTTTGCTTTCAGTCACAATAGTCTTCTCACAGATCCTTAAGCCACAGGTAGGTCCTATAGTCCTTGCAACACAAGGGAATGTGGTAGGAGGATATGGTGATGGGTGGAGCAACCAGAAACACACAGAGGTGGAATGCATTTTGACTGAGCTAATAAAATGGTACCTGGGCTGAGCTAATAAAGAGCCTTGGCTTGGTCCTGCCTTTCAAGGTTAGGGTTCTGATTGGCGATGAGCCCAAATTTGGAGACCCAGGACATTGGTTTTAATGTCCTGCTCAGTGTCCTCTATGTTCTGAACTGACTTTACTAGGAACTGCTTATGTGACACAGCTTTGAGGAGTCCTCTGTACCCAAATAGGTAGCCCAATCTGTGGTAGATTGTTCCCAATCTCAAATCCCATCTGTTTTATGCCTGGGCTCTTGAGGATATCTTAGATAGACAAAATTAACAGTTGGCAGAGATGAGAGTGAGCCACTGCTGTTGGGAAATGTGGGAGAGGGGCTGGGAGGGGATTTGTGAGAGCATGAGTGCCGGGGGTGGGAAGAGGGAGCTGGAGGGAAAATGCTATTAATTCACAATTTTACTAGTGGCTGTCCAAACCTATATATCCTAGTCACAAACGCATCACATTCCCAGCTCTATTCAGTAAAATAAGAAGGAAGAGAAGGAGGAGAGAAATGAGAACAGGGAAAAGAAGAAGAAAAGGGGAAGGAGATGAAGGAAGGTACAGAGAAGAAAGAAAAAAAGACAAAAGTGAGAGGTGAAGGAATTAGAAATTAAGATTGTGGGTTCTAGAATTACGACTATGTGATTGTGATTATGGACCAGTCACTTAACCTCTCTATGGCTCAGTTTTCTTATCTGCAAAATGGGGAGAAAATAGGTCCTCTCTCACAGAGACCTATTTGAATATTAAATGATTTAGTACAAATAATGCTCTTAGAAGAGTTCCTAGCACAGAATACTCAATGAACATTAACTATTATTGTTCCTAAGAATATTTTTTCATACATGCCAGCCATTGGCATTTAACCTTTGGCAGGTGAAGTAATTTGGTCAAAGATACAATTGAAGTGGCTTTACCCAAGCTTTCACCTCCTTCAAGTGTTTGCTTAAATGTCAGTCACCTGCTCAGTGAGGCATACTCTACCAACCCTTGACTCTGGTCCCACACTTCCAATCCCTTTGGCCTGTTCAACTTTTTCTTTCATCTCTACCAGTGTTTTAACACACTGGAAAATTCACTTACTTATTAACCTTTATTGTTTATTGATTGCTTCTCCACTTCACCTGTAATGGGAATGTAAGCTCCAGGAGGGCCTGGATCCATTTCTTTTTTCACTCATACAGCCCAAACCCCTAGAAGAGGTTCAATAAGGGCTTGTTGATGAATAGAATGTAGCTGATTTTTCCTTTAATAGTTCAGTATTTGTAATGAAATTTAAGAAATGATTTTGATGAAAACATTCTCCTTGTCTTGGAATTAGTAACAATCAGCCCTGAACTTGTGTTGTGTTAAATGTTCCTCATTTTACTAGGTGTCCTGCCTCTCAAATTTCATCTAAAGATGGGAAAATATGTATATTATTTGGTTACTTTTAAAAACATTTAATTTTTTTTGGTGAAAATATACACAACAAAGTATACACTCATTCTACAATGTTTGCATGTACAGATCAATGCCATTGGTTACATTCTTCATATTATGTCATCATTCTCATTGTCTCTATCCATATTTCACCAACATTAACTTTTACTCTTAACACCCCTTCATAAAGCCTCTATGCTTTAGAGAAACTGTCATCAATTTGTTCCCATATAGATAATTATTTTTATTATTATTTTTTTAGGTCAAATCATTTTATTGAGGAATTTCTGGGGGCTCGAGGGGTTGGGGACAATGAGGTGTGATGATCATGGTCCAGTGGAGATCTCCTGGAACTTGCAGCCACCACCTCATATAGACCATTCTTTAAAAGAGTGAAATATTCAAGGCTAACATTCTTTATTAATTGAACTAAACTGTTGTTTGGTTTACAGATAACTTTATGAAATAATTTTAGTTCAAGGATTAAAGACTATTTCAGGACAATAAATTTGAGGGTTCCCTCAGTCTCAATGGATCCAGTAAGTCTGGTTTTTATAGGAATTTGATACTCTGTTCTACAATTTTTTCCCCCTTTTGGTCAGGATCCACCTATTGGGTCCTTTACTAAAATATTCACTAATGGTAGACAGGAGTCATCCATTTCTTCTGGTCTTATATCAGAGGAGATAGAGTGCATGGAGGTACTTAGACCTGCAGATCATTTCTTTGTCATATTCCTGGGTTTCCTTTTTCTCCTACAGCTCCAGGTGAATAGAAACTAACCGTAGCTTGGGTGGCCACTCACAAGCTTTTAAGATGCCAGGTGCTACTCATATCTCATATTTTATTACTTTTGGAATACAGTAAAACAAATATTTAAAAATTTGATTTCTAATTTTTAATAGCTGTTAGATCCAAAGAGAGCATTCTGCCATCTTAGTCCAAACCATTTCATAGATAAGGCAGTCAACACTAAGCACTAAGTGCTGTGCTCAAATTTGCTCTGCTGGTAAGTGGTGGGGATTTGGAGGAGACAGCTGATTGCTGATGGTTTGTCTCTCAGCACCTTCTTGTGTTGGTAAAAGCACTGCCTTTACCAACCTGACTTGTGTGATATGCATACTATTCTCCTAGTGATCATAGGGAAGTTTAGTCTTTAAATCTCACGAAAGTCTTTCCTCCCTCTTCTCTTCTTACATCATCTCCAAGACAAACGCTGCAGTTCAAGTGAACCGCTCAGTGGTGAAAGCTCATGCTGTGGCAGTCCCGCTCGAGTCTGGCACGTTTGCTTGATAAGCCTGGAGCAGCCCTTTTTGCCGCCTCTTGTATGCAGGCTTGAAAAATAACCCAGTTAGCATTCCCCTAGCCCCTGTCTATGATTTCACTGGGAAACTATGCATAAGATACTTTGGAAATAAATACACACAAGAAATTACAACTCTGTTTGAATGACCCTCTACCTTGGAATGTCTAGAACTGTGAGAATTATAAGGCCAAGAAATATGTCCAGGCCTGCTGGCTTGAACACTTACTACTCCTTATATGGAATCTGTAGAGACAGAGAAGCTGAAGTTGTATAAACTAGAGTTTTTTTTTCCCTTGGCCATTTACATGCTTCATCCTTGACCTATTTCATTTAGAGTTTCCTTTAAGTTACTATGCCTTGAAAGTTCATTGCTTTCTTGATGGTCTTCCAACAGTCTTTTTCAGAACAGCTGGTGCTTTACATGGGCTTTGATTGTATCAGAAAGATCCAGAGCTGGATGGGCCTAGAAAGGGTCAGGCTGTGAGTACGATGGTGCAATTTTATCAGTAGAATGTTAGGTCTGCTAACAGTGTGGGGGTCTGGTTAGAGTACCCCAGGTACAGTTTATTCATTACTGTTGGAAACTGTAAAATGTAGACATTCAGAAATGTTTAGTCTGGTTCTCAGTAAGGAAGAAGGGCAAGTGGATTCAGACAAGTACCTGTAGCACAATAAATATTTCGTTGACTCTATTTCTTTGCATAATGAAGACATTAGAGCAACAAGCTGTGAACCTGAAGCTAAAAACAGAGATTCTATTTTTTAATAGGGATAATTATTTTCTCTTACACAACGTGAAATGGGAATCTTTTGCAATCTTAGTTTGCACGGAATATTTTAAAGCAATTAGTTCAGAATGTTGACAGGGTATTTTGAAAGGGTTTTATCTTCACAAATCTTCACCAGTAGCTCTGAAGTCCACCTAGGTTCAAATCTAAGCCTCAGTTTCTCATCTACAAAATGGGCATAAAAACAGTGTCTAACTTACAGGATCACTATAAGACTTTGAGAATTTAAAAAATCATGAATGCAAGCCTGTAAGTACAACATGTTTGGTAAATAGAAACAGTTATTATTCCCACTAGCTATATTTATTGATTAAATAAATTTGGAATGCTGATAATAAAATGGGTCCACACATATTGAAAAATGGCCCCGTAGTTGGAACTTTTAAAGTATGGTGAAAGGATTCAACTCTTGGCGCCAGCCCTTCCTGATTTTAAACCATTCGGTGTTCCTTGCTATGTTCAAAAGACAGCCTCTTGGCCTATGTACAGGTTCTTCATGAGCACAATTAAATGTTCTAGAACTCCCATTCTTTGTAAAGTTATCCACATTTTGTTATGATCCACAAAGGTAAATGCCTTTGCATAGTCAATAAAACACAGGTAGCCCTCTTTCTGGCATTCTTTGCTTTCAGCTAAGATTCATCTGACATCAGCAGTGATAGCCTTCATTCCACTTCCTCTTCTGAATCCCACTTGCATTTCTGCAAGTTCCCTGTATCCTTTCACCATACTTATTCAATCTGTATGCTGAGCAAATAAGCTGAGAAGCTGGACTATATGAAGAAGAATGCTGCATCAGAATTGAAGAAAGAATGTTAGCAACTTATGATATGTAGATGATACAACCTTGCTTGCTGGAAGTGAAGAAGACTTAAAGCACTTACTGACGAAGATTAAAGACTACACTCTTGAGTATGGATTACACCTCAACATAAAGAAAATGAATATCCTCACCAGTGGACCAACAGGCAACATCATGACAAATGGAGAAAAGATTGAAATTGTCAAGTATTTCATTTTATTTGGATCTACAATCAATACCCATGGAAGCAACAGTCAAGAAATAAGATGTTGTACTGCACTGGGAAAATCTGCTGCAAATGACCACTTTACAATGGTAAGAAGCAAAGATTTCACTTTGAAAAGCAAGGCTCACTTGACTCAAGCCCTGGTATTTTCAATCACCTCATATACATATGAAAGCTGGACAATGAATAAGGAAGACTGAAGAAGAGTTGATTGATGCCTTTAAATTGTGGTGTTGGCAAAGAATACTGAAAATACCATGGGCTGCCAGAAGAATGAACAAATTTGTCCTGGAAAAAGTGTACAGAACCCCCTTTTCTTGCTACTTAGGAGCGAGAATGGCCAGACTTTGTCTCACCTACTTTGGTCATGTTGTCAGAAGGTACCATTTCCTGGAGAAAGATATATTTGGCAAAGTAGGAAGGTCAGCAAAGAAGGGGAAGACCCTCAATGAGATGGATTGACACAGTGGCTGCAATGATGGGCTCAAGCACAGCAAGTATTGTGAGGATGGTGCAGGACTAGGCAGTGTTTTGTTGTGCTGTACATTTTGTTGCTGTTAATTGGAGCCAACTCGATGGCACCTGACAACAAAGTTTGAACTTATTGTTTTGTTTTCAAAGTGTTGTCTCCTTTCCTAGGCTTAGGTCTCTACCTTCAGTACTCATGGAGAAGGGTGATAGTTACCTAAATAATCCAACAAAACAAAACAAAACAAAAACCCAAAATAACCAGTCACCATGGAGTTGATTCCCTAATGGCAACCCATGGGTGTCAGAGTAGAGCTGCACTCTATAGGGTTTGCAGTGGCTGATTTTTCAAAAGTAGATGCCAGGCCTTTCTTCCAAAGTGGCTCTGGGTGAACTCAAACCTATAACCTTTCAGTTAGCAACTAAGAGTATTAATCTTGGTACCACCCAAGGGCTGTGAATAATCCAAAGGAAGTGCCAATGTTTGCCTTGCTTTTTGGAATTCTTCAGATGGAAGCTTGTCTTTCTTAAATACTTAGAGCATGATCTTAAACTTGTCCTTCATTTAGTTGCACAGATATGGAAATAAGAGTGAGTACTAAATAATTCTACTTTATTTGAAAACACAATTCTTTGTTAGAGGCTTTGATATAATTCAGGCTCTGGGTGACTTTGATTTTGATAAGCCTGATTTTCTAGTTTTTAAATCTCTAGTCACTAAGCATCTGATTTTTGTTCTTTAAAGTAGCTAATACTCTGATAATACTTAATATTTTCCATTTTCAGCAAAGCCAGCTTTGAATATTTCCTAGTGCTAATGCATGATTTGTCTAAGCATTTTAGTTAAATCTAATCTTTCATTACTGTTGATGCTCATCTCTATTTTCAGATGGTTAATTTGCTGACTTTCTGCAAAGTTCAGTTTTTGTTACATGTCTGATCAAGCTTAACAATAATTTCTTATATCATATTAGGCAAAGTAATGTTTGTTTATGAGCTTAGAGTCATATTTATTAACATCCATGATTAACTGAAAATTGCCCCATGTGGTATTTCAATCCACAAATGTGTTTTGATTAGAGAAGGGACAATTATTCCATTTGCATTTGATTCTAACACAAATGGTATAATTTTCGGCTCTCTTAGTCAAACAGATACTAGTGGAGAAAAGACAAGGCAAAGCCTTAGAAGGACTGCCCGTGGACTGCGGCTTCCTGATCATTTAGACCCTAGTGTATTTTTCTTTCTTCTTTTGTAGCACATTTCTATAAAATAGTTTTTGGTATGGATAATTACCTTAATTGTTCATACAGTTTCTAAAGCATCACTGGCGCATTATCTATTATGCTGCATGAAATTAATCATTGTGTACTTTCTAACATATCTTCTTTAGGATGGGATGTCTGACTATTAGAATTTAACACTTGGTGAATATTATGAGTGTAGAAATTGGGTAAATAGGAGAAAGCTATTTTGAAAATATTATTTATCTTCTTTTAAATTCTGATTACTTTCTCCAAAATTTTCTGACGTGACCTCAATCTCCAAGTCAGTTTTTCTTTTTTCTTTTTAATGCAATGGAATAGAATTTAGCTTCTCACACGTGCTTGGACACACTGGATTTTGCCTAAGCACAGAGCCACTGGAATAGGATGTTCTGAAGCTCAGCCTGAGTGATCAGTGGCTCTGGGTGGTCTTTAGAAGTGTTGTTGTCCCAGCATGTGGCCTAATGGATCCCTGAGACATGGCTGGTGGGTACACCTCCCCAAACCTGCTGACGCAGGAATCACTTTGGAGGAACTCCTGGCAGGAAAACTTGCAGTCACTTTTACTGGAGAGAACAACGACTCTTTAGGGTCAAAAATCTCAGCCCTCCCTATCAGAGTGGAAGTCTGATTCATTTGTGAGTCAGAATGATATTGTCTATAAAATGATTTGTTTTTTGTTTTTGTTTTCCCTGGGGTTTTAGTCTAGGACAGGAATATTTTAAGGCTGGACCTGGACAGAATAATGGAAAGGTACAAGTGCCTTGCGTAGTTCCTAACATTCTCCATAGTATTGGTTAAGTGGATGAACGAATAAACGAATGAATGATTCAGACTAATTGTGTCTCAGGCTGCTATTTCAAGCTTATACGTTTAGGATGGTACTTTATCCCATGCTAAATTAACTGCATCTAAAAGTTGTGCTCTAATTTCTGAAAAAATCTTCATGTGAGCTGGGAGCACCTCTTGATTTTTTTTTTTTTTTGATATCTATAATCTGTACAGAACCCCCTTTTCTTGCTAGAATGCCAGCTTCAATATATCAGCCAGCTCAAATTGAATAAATCTATTTAAATACTTATAAAATATTAAGGATGCATTTGGGAAAAGCCTCTAAGGTTATTGTGGCACCCATGTACCTCACAGTAACTAATTTATTAAGCAGTTTGCAAACCTGAGAAGAAAGGAAAAAGAAAAATGGTTTCATAAACCAAGAGCAGAAGCCAATTTTTCAGCTCAGATGATGAAAGGAAGCATGCATTTCTAATCAAAAAGACAGATAAGCCTTCTCTCTCCCATCGTTCCCTCACCTGCAAAGTGCCTTTTCATCATCAACAACACTTCATTTCTAATGGCTGCCTGGGCCTTTCTGCACCTTCTCCACACATTGGTAATGTACACATAGCCTCCCTTTGAATCAAGAGCCCATTAAGCTGTGGCAGACTACCTTTTTACATGACATTCTTCTGTTGCAAGTCATCAGCATGGTGTTAAATCATTCCTACTGGGCATGCTCAGAACCCTGTCAGAGAGAGAAACTGATATTTAGAGTCATAGCATGAAAATTGCTTTTCAGCCCCTTTGAAAGACAGTTTAAACAAAAGAAAAAGGAAAGGAAAGGGAAATGGTCATAAAGTAGATAGGTAACATCAAGCTCATTCTTCTCCCTTGGAGATTTTCTTCTGTGGATTTCTTTAGGTGAATATTTGTGATCCTCATTCTGATGCATGTCATGGCCATCTCTTTGTCCAAAGAATAGGGCCAGGGCCCATATATTGCTATTGTTCAGAATTCCAGGTTATCCTGTCCTGTCAAGACTTAGTATTACCCCCTACCTGCAACAATTCAATAAACCTTTGTGTTAACAACAGCTGCCATTTTAAATGAATTTTCCTGCTGTATAATGTTCATAAATATTACCTATCTAGTATTCTCCATGCTATCATGCATGGATGCTACTGATAGCAGCAGTCCTGGGGGTCTACAGAGTGTCTCTTCTCAGAGGTCTTTAACAAATGCCTTAATGGTTCCATCCTTTCCCACCTGCCACCCTGAAAGAAAGTGTACTTACTCCTCCTGGCACATGGGTTTAAAGCACATTTATCAAACATTCATTGGCACATAGTAATAACTATACTGTGTTTAATATAGAAGATGTAAAGCATATAGAAGTGGGCAGGATCAGGGAAGATGGAGTTTATAGGAGTCACTTTGTAATTTATTTACAAAGACCAACATCAACAAACTGTGTTAAGCCTAGCTATAGCTTCTCTTAGTATCATCCTCCATGATTTAGGCAGAAAGCAATAGGCATGGTACCCAATGAGAATTCAGAGTTCAGTGATAGTATTCACAAACCCGCTGATTGTGGGGGTGCGGAGGGGTGGTTAAGGTAGCCTATGGCTCGGTTTACAGGAGCCCTGGGGGCACAATAATTAAGAGCTCAGCTGCTAACTGAAAGGTTGGTGGTTTGAACCCATGAGTCCACCCAGAGGCTCTACTGGAAAGAAGAGCTGGTGAACTGCCCCTGTAAAGATTACAGCCTAGAAAACCATATGGGGCAGTTCTACTCTGTCACATAGAATCACTATGAATTGAAATCAACTTGAAGGCACCAAAGAACAACATGGCTATGTTTACCCAGCATGAAGGGGAGGTAGGGACTTGATTTTTGACAAGCTGCACATTTGTTTAGAGTCAAATAATTGATTATTTTAGGCTTGAAGTACTATTTAAGGTACTTACATGTGACACGTTTCCATCTCTCTCTGCCTCCAGGAAGCTGGTCAGGACATGTACAGAAGCAAGGCTTTGGTTAATTATTTTCCCACCAGTAAGTGTGGTGGATGGAACTAGAGGCTGTCATCTTTACCAGCAGTCAGGGTGACATTTCCCAACAGCTTTGAGTAATGCAGGGGAGATTAGACCAAACTGAGGACTGCCATTTCTGAGCATAATTCATTCCCTTGCCGTCATCAACACTGTCTGACATTTCTCACCCCATCCAGGGTCTCTTTGGGGACAGAACACTGTGTGGCTGCAATTGCACCAGAGTGGCTCATTTAAATTAACATGAAGCACTAGCATGTGGAGGTTCTGAGGCCCTATGATTTGGCTTTTGGTAAGTTTTATCCCTTTTGTGGGTCACCACCGAAATCAGAGTTAACAAAGCATTCAGTCCTGGTAAGCGCCAAAGCCAGAGGACTAGTAGCCATTTTATCTCATCCTGTCTAATAACCACCTCCCAGGTAGGTGGCATAAGAGATCTTCCCTGGGCTTCTCTGATAAAGTGTTAAGATTCACCTGGTATCTCCATAGACCATCCTTTCTTAGAGAAATTCTGATTCTGTAAGTCAGGATTTAGGTCTGAGAATCTGTTTTTAATGGGAGGCCAGGTGATTCTCGTCATCAGGGAAGGTTCTTTTTCAGGAACTTAGGGAAAGTTCTCGTTGCTAAACACATGCCTCAAATTCCGGCCTCAACAACAATATGATGAGTATTTTGGCATGTTGAAGTAATACTTTTATTCTGAGTCCAGCAACACAGAGTCGGCTGGATAAAATCATCTCAAAGAACAAGCTCATCTGGGGGAAGCGGTTGTTGAGGGAGAGGAGAAGGAAGGACGTGACTAGATGAAAAAAGTGTATTAAAGCTCCGGAAAACTCAAGGCAGTGGAGGGGAGGAGGTGGGGGTCTCACCAAGTCCCAAGTCCCAGGACAGTTATCTCTGCCTTTGCAAGGGCTGGTTTTAATCACTTTCTTGTACCGTTTGCTGGCGTCATTTGTCAAACCGTCGCATAAAAGTTGCAAAGTGAGGTTATTCAGGGGGTACCTTCATCCATCTCCAATTATTGACCGGGCTGGGGGTGGTTTACCATTCCTGGGGTCTCCAGCCTGCCGCTGGCTTTTGTTTTATTCTGCAACCGCTCAGCCTGGCTCTGGAACAGGGCACAGCCCCCACAAGGCCTTTCAAACAAAACCCTTTGCAGCCTGTTGCGCACGCCTTCTGGGTGTGCTTTCCTGGCGTCTGCTTTCGAGACTTCCTCTTCTGGGGATTTACCGATTTGAAACAAATCCCTCGGCTTTGGTCCTGAATCGCATAATTTTTAACTGTGCGATGATCTGAATTGTTCATCAAGTTCTAATGACAATGTAGTAGGAGCTGCTTTGTTCTTGTGCTGTTGCTCCCTGGATATGCTGCCTGCTCTCTGCCTCCCGGCCCTGCGAGGCAGTCTGTCATCCTCTGGAAAGGCTCTCTGTCCAACCAAAGGAGCCCTGTGGTTGAGCGCCTCAGTAATTGACAAGACACATGGGTCAGAGGAGATCAGGAATAACCTACTGTACATGATTTGCCCCCCTTTTAATCCAAGGGCAGCTGAAAATATCAGTGGCTAAAGTTAATGAAGAATTTAGTATACTCCAGGCAGTATTTCATTTTTTTTTTTTCATGAGCTAATTTATTAATCTTCACAACTCTGGAGTCAATGAGTGGCACAAATGGTTAAGAGCTTGACTGCTAGCTGAAAGGTTGGAACTCACCTAAAGGCTCCTCAGAAGAAAGGCCTGGTGATCTGCTTCTGAAAGATCATAAACTCGAAAACCCTGTGGCGCATGGTTCTATCTACTCTGAAATACATGGTGTCACTATGAGTCAGAATTGACTTTATGGTAATTAACAATAACCACAACACAATACCTCTATGAGGTTGGTATTACTATCAAACTTGCTTTATGGAGCAGCCCAGGAGCACCTGGCTAAGAGATGGGGAAATGGATTAGGGCTTCCAGTCCGCCACTTTCCCTACTGAGTTTGTGGCCTGGCCTGGGAAAAGAGGATTTGATATGGAGTGGAGTCTGCAGACAAGAGGAGGCACAAGGGACCCTCTGGTAGAATTGGTGGCAAGAAAGCACCCAGAAAGGCTTGTTTTAGATATGAGTCTACAGAAGATTAACAACAAACAAACAAAACCCAAATGGATGTTTTCAGGGACTACCAGTGGCTTCATGGTGGGATGATTGGAAATGACCTCATCAACCTTGAACCAGGGTGTAGAAAGATATTTTTGCACCTTTAATAGAGAGGGTGTCTATCAGTGGCATTCTTTAATATAATAAACTCACTGCCACTGAATTGATTCTTACTCAGAGTGAAACTATAGGACAGAGTAGAACTGCCCCATAGAGTTTCCAAGGCTATAAATATTTACAGGGAGCTCTGGTAGCATAGTGCCTAAGGCATTTGACTGCTAACCAAAAGGTTGGCAGTTCAAACCCACCAGCCACTCCTTGGAAGGAAGGTTGGGCAATCTACTTCTGTAGTGATACCACCTAGGAAACCCAAGGAGGGGGTCACTAAGAGTCAGATCCAACTCGAAGGCAGTGAGTTTGGTTTTGGTTTTAAATCTTTACAGAAGCAGACTACCTCATCTTTCTCACATGGAGCAGCTGGCGGGTTTGAACCACCAATGTTTTGGTTAGCAGCCAAATGGCTTAACCACTATGTTACCAGAGCTCCTTCTTAATATAATAGTACCAGGATAAAAAAAAAAAAAAAAAAAAAAAAAATCACTGCCGTGGAGTTGGATTGGGTTATTTACATGCTCTTCACTTATCAACTATCTCATTATCCTACATTTTGCATAAAAAAAAAAAAAAAAAAAAAAGGCTACTTACTCATTTACATTATTTTAAATAGCAAATTGAGGAAAACAATGTAATAAATGAGTAGAAACAGATGAAAAGAACCGTTAATAATTAGAACACGGAATGTATGAAGTATGAATCTAGGAATATTGGAATTTGTCAAAACTTAAATGGAACAAATGAAGATCAATATCCTAGGCATTAGTGAGCTGAAGTGGACTGGTTTTGGCCATTTTGAATCAGACAATCATATGATCTGCTATTCTGGGAAAGACAAATTGAAGAGGAATGGTGTGGCATTCATTGTCACAAAAGAGTGTTTCAAGATCTGCCCTGAAGTACAATGCTGTCAGTGATAGGATAATACCCATATGCCTACAAGGAAGACCAGTTAATACTATATCATTCAAATTTATGCACCAACCACCAAAGCCAAAGATGAGAGAAAACTGAAGATTTCTACCAACTTCTGCAGTCTGAAATTGACTGAACATGCAATCAAGATGTGCTGATTATCACTGGTGACTGGAATGCAAAAGTTGGAAACAAAGAAGAGTTACCAGTAGTTGGAAAATATAGCCTAGGTGATAGAAATAACACTGGAGATCACATGACAGAATTTTGCAAGGCCAACAACTTTTTCATTGCAAATACCTCTTTTTAACAACATAAGTGATGACTATACACATGGACTTCACCAGATGGAATACACAGGAATCTGATTGACTACATCTGTGGCAAGAGGCAATGGTTGTTGTTGTTGTTGTTATGTGCCATCGAGTCATCTCTGACTCACAGCGATTCCTCCTTGGGTTTCCAAGTTGGTATCTCTACAGAAGTAGATTGCCCAACCATCCTTCTGAGAAATGGCTGGTGGGTTTAAACCTCCAACCTTCTGGTTAGCACTCAAGTGCCTTAGGCACTACACCACCAGAGCTCCTAAGAGGCAATGGAGAAGTTCAATATCTTTGACCAAAACAAGGCCAGGAGCTGATTGTGGAACAGACCATCAACTGCTCATATGCACAATCCAGTTGAGGTTGAAGACAATTAAAACAAGTGCATGAGAGCCAAAATATGATCTTGATAATAACCCTCCTGAACTTAGAGACCATTTAAAGAATAGATTTTATGCATTGAATACCAATGACCAAAAACCAGAGGAATTGTGGGATAACATCAAGTATATCATCCATGAAGAAAGCAAGAGGTCATTCAAAAGATGAGAAAGGAAGAGAAGACCAAAATGGATGATGGAAGAGACTCTGAAACTTGTCCTTGAGTGGAGAGTAGCAAAAGCAAATGGAAGAAATGACAAGATGAAAGAGCTGAACAGAAGATTTCAAAGAGCAACTCAAGCAAACAAATCCAATTACTATAATGAAATGTGCAAAGACCTGGAGTTAGAAAACCAAAAGAGAAGAACACACTTAGCATTTCTCAAGCTGAAAGAACTGAAGAAAAAATTTAAGCCTCAAGTTTCAATATTGAAAGATTCTATGGCCAAAATATTGAATGATGCAGGGAGTATCAAAAGAAGATGGAAGGAATACACAGAATCACTGTACCAAAAAGAATTGATTGATGTTCATCTGTTTAGGAGGTGGCATATGATCAAGAACCAACGGTACTGAAGGAAGAAGTCGAAGCTACACTGAAGGAATTGGTGAAGAACAAGGTTCCAGGAATTGGTGGAATACCCATTGAGATGTTTCAACAAACAGATGCTGTCCTGGAGGCATTCACTCAGCTATGCCAAGAGATTTGGAAGACAGCTACCTGGCCAATTGACAGGAAGATATCCATATTTGTACCCATTCCAAAGAAAGGTTATCCCGCAGAATGTGCACATTTTCAAACAATATCGTTAATATCACATGCAAGTAAAAATCTTACTGAAGATAATTCAAAAATGGTTGCAGCAGTGTATTGACAGAGCACTTCCAGAAATGCAAGCTGGATTCAGAAGAGTATGTGGAACAAGGGATATCATTGTTGATGTCTGATGGATCTTTGCTGAAAGCAAAGAATACCAGAAAGATGTCTACTTATGTTTTATTGAGTATGCAAAAGCATTTGATTGTGTGGATCATAACAAATTATGGTTAACATTGAGAAGAACAGGAATTCCAGAACAATTAATTGTACTCATGAGGAATCTGTAGATAGATCAGGAGGCTGTTGTTCAAACAGAACAAGGGAATCCTCCATGGTTCAAAATCAAGAAGGGAGTGGGTCAAGGTTGTATCCTTTCTCCATATTTATTCAACTTGTATGCAGAGCAAATAATCCGAGAAATTGGATTATATGAAGAAGAATGTGGCATCAGGATTGGAGGAAGACATTAACAACCTACGATACACAGATGACACATTTTTTTATTGCTGAAAGTGAGGGTGACTTGAAGCGCTTACTGATGAAGATTAAAGACTATAATCTGCCATATGGATTACACCTCAATATAAAGAAAACAAAAATCCTCACAACTGATCTAATAAGCAGCTTCACAGTAGATGGAGAAAAGATTGAAATTGTCAAGGATTTCATATCACTTGGTTCTACAGACAACACCAATGGAAGCAGCAGTCAAGACATCAGATGATGAATCGCATTGGGAAAATCTTCTGCAAAAGACCTCTTTCACGTGATGAAGAGCAAAGATATCTCCTTGAAGAATAAGGTGCACCTATCCCAACCCATGGTATTTTCAGTCACCTCTTATGCATGTGGGAGCTGGACAGTGAATAAGGAATACTGAAGAAGAGTTGATGCCTTTGAGTTGTGGTACTGGAGAAGAATCCTAAGAGTACCATGGACTCCTAAAAGGACTAACAAATCTGCCCTGGAAGAAGTGTAGCCGGAATGTTCCTTGGAAGCGAGAATGGCTAGACTTCATCTCATCTACTTTGGTCATATTGTCAGAAGGAGCATTCCCTGGAGAAGGATATCATGCTTGGTAAAGTGGAGGGTCAATGAAAGAGGGGAAGGCACTCAACAAGATGGATAGACATAGTGGCTGCAACGATGGGCTCAGGTATAGCAAGGATCTTGAAGCTGGCACAAGACCGGGCAATGTTTTGTTCTGCTGTGCATAGGGTCACTATGAGTCGGAGACAACTTGATGGCACCTAACAACAACAACCATGTCATAAATATATATGAGGACCTTTGTCAATGAATAGTTCCTGAGAGCTCCTGTGTCCTGACTGCCACATCTATCACATGCTGTACCTACTTCCATTCAAGTTGCTTTTAGGCTCCTCCCATGGTTCCCACTTATAATGTAGCTTCATAAATTGTCTGTAGTTGTCATAGCATTGAGGTGAACTTTTTGTGCAAGATTAAAACAGTAATTAGTTTCTTAAATACAAAACTTTCCACACAAAGTTTTGTGTACCCTACTTAGGTCACTGTGCCATATCACATAGTTTGAGAATATCATATAAACATGTTAACTACTTGATATTTAGGGTTTTTTAAAATAATATTTTAATTAAACTACTTTTTGACACATATTGAATTTGGCATCCCATTAAGTCTCGTGCACCTGCTGGCTGCCTACACAGGCCACCCCTTTTATCTTGCGCTGCTTTGTACCAACTGAAATGTACAGAGATGAGGCAGGGGATGGCAAGTAAGGCTAGTGGAACAATCAGGAGGGCCAAATGAGTGCATGTGTAAATTGGCACAGCAACAACTCCAAATGGGACTGAGTCTGGGATGCAACAATCATGATTTGGTGTCAGTAAGGAGAATGAGAACTGGGCTGATGTAAAAATTTGAATGTAAATATTTGAATCTCTTTATTTTGTTTTTCTTTGAACCTTTCTGGTTTCTTTGCCACTGATATCCTTGTCCTGATATCAAATTATTTACCATTTCAGACTTTCCTAAACCTGATGCTAGGGAGGATAGTATTGGCTAGTACAGTGCCGTCCAATAGAAATTTAATGCACATTGCATATACATTTAAAAAATTTCTAATAGTCACACTAAAAAAATAGGAACAGGTAAATTAATTTTAATAATATATTTTATTTAATCAAGTATATCCAAAATAGAGTCAGTTCAACATCATATTCAGTATCAAACATTATTAATGAAGTTGTTTACATTGTTTTCTTTGAATTGAGACTAAAATCAGGTGAGTAGTTGGCACTTACAGTACATTTCATTCACAAATGTGGACTATCCACATTTCAAGTGCTCAAAGGCCATACATGGCTAGTGGCTACTGTATTGGAAGTGCAGCTCTAGCAATTAAGAGACAACCAAACTGGTCATCTTCTGGCTCTTGGACTTTTTAGCTGTACATCTCAGAGAAGCCCATTTTATCATCCTGAAACCGGAATAAACCAAAATCCAAACCCACTGCCTTTAATTGATTCTGACTCATAGTGATCCTAGAACTACCCTACAGAGTTTCCAAGGCTGTATATCTTTAGGAAGCAGACTGCCTCATTTTTCTCCCACAGAGTGGCTGGTGGGTTTAAACCACTACCTTTTGGTTAGCAGCTGAATACCTTAACCATTGTGTCATGAGAGCTCCCAAAACAAGGACGATAAAAGTCAAATCATCTCATGCATGTAAAGGCCCAGGCACAGTGTTGGGCTTCTAGGGAGCCCTCAACACATGTCAACCATACTAACACTATTAGCGCTGCTTCTCCCCTGACTTCCTTCATTCATAATCTTCTTGGACTAAATTTAAGGCATAGATTCTAAGAACATTAACTAGTAACCAGTTATTAGTTGCCACTGAATTGAATCCAACTCCTGGTGACCTCTGTGTGTCAGATTAGAACTGTGACCTGTAGGGCTTTCAATGCTCATTTTTTGGTAGAAGATCACTAGACCTTTATGCTGAGCCACCTCTGGGTGGACTTGAGCCCCTAACCTTTTGATTAGCAGCTGAACACAACAACTGTTATACCACTCAGGAGCTCTGCTAAGAACTTAAACTTCCCTACTTCTTTCTCTCTCTCTTTTTTAAAATCCATTCTCTCTTTATCTTTAATTGAGTAGTTCTCAACCAGGCAGTCCCCCAGGGGACATTTGGCAAAGTCTGGAGACATTGTTGTTTGTCACTACTGGGAAGCCCTACTGGTATCTAATAATTAGAGGCCAGGGATGCTGCTAATTATCCTGTAATACACAGGAAAACTACCACCACTAGGATTATGTCAATAGAGTTGAAGTTGAGAAATTCTGTTTTAAACAAACTAATCTGTGTATCTGTGTCCTTTATTAGTCTGATCCCTTTTGAGACAATTTAGGATATGAATTGTGAATAAAAAAAATGATAGGAAAATATCCATCCATGATCCTTGGAATATTCCTCACTTACTTGTATAGAGGGGCTCTGGACAAGAAATCCCATAGACGGGCTTGCTGGAGGGGAAGCAGTATGATTTGGGAGTGAGATTGAGGAGGCAGGTGAACTCCCACAATCTTGTGACCCCCAACTGTGCAACACAGGCTCCACCACTGTGGGGCTGATTGAATCATGGATGGGTTTGGCTGCTATCAGAATTGCTTCCTTGCCAGAATCAAAAGCCATGTGAAAGCTGACAGCTGCTTTCCTGCCCTCCCAGAGTCTATGGGATCACTGGAGCCAAGGAGAAGTTTCAGGCATCCCAACAGGGCCAGCAGTATGGCAGGTGGCTCCAGATGAGGCCTTTTCCTACCCCATTCCCCATCTCATTTATAAAGTACTTGTGTGTTTTAAAATCAGGGAAGGTGTACATCAGGGTTATATACTTTCACCACTCTTATTCAGTCTGTATGCTGAACAAATAATCTGAGAAGCTGGACCATATGAAGAAGAACATGGCATCAGGACTGGAGGAAAACTCATGAACAAGCATGTGTGCAGATGGCACAACCTTGCTTGCTGAAAGCGAAGCTGACTAACTGATGAAGATCAAAGACTATAGCCTTCAATATGGGTTACACCTCAACATAAAGAAAATAAAAATCCTCACAAGTGGACCAGTAAGCAACATCATGATAATGGAGAAAAGATTGAAGTTGCCAAAGATTTCATTTTATTTGGATCCACAATCAATGCCTATGGAAGTGGCAGTCAAGAAATCTGAGTGCACATCACATTGGGGAAATTTGCTGCAAAGGATCTCTTTAAAGTGATAAAGAGCAAAGAGGTCACTTTGAAGACTAAGGTTCACCTCACCGAAGCCATGATATTTTCAGTCACCTCATATGCATGTGAAGGCTGGACAATGAATAAGGAAGACTGAAGAATCGATGCATTTGAATTGTGGTGTTTGCGAAGAATATTGAAAGTACCATGGATTGACAAAAGAAGGAACAAATCTGTATTGGAAGAAGTACAGCAAGAATCCTCCTTAGAAGCAAGAATGACCAGACTTTGTCTCAAGTACTTTGGTATGTTGTCAGAAGGACCCAGGCCCTGGAGAAGGATATGATGTTTGGTAAAGTAGAGTGTCAGTGAAAAAGGGGAAGACCCTCAACAAAATTGAGTGACATAGTGGCTACAACAATGGGCCCAAGCATAGCAAAGATTGTGATGGTGGTGCAGGACTGGGCAGTGTTTCATTCTGTTGTACAAGGGGTTGGTATGAGTTGGAGCTGACTTGACGGCACCTAACAACAACCACAACAATTTACTCGGAGCTCTTGGAGAGGACTTGCGGGAAATGTTTCTACTACCCATCAGACAGTTGTGTTAGAGTGCCCAATTTATTTTCAGGGTTACCTCTGGGGTTTGTAGGCTCCAGACTACAAGCCAAATATACCAACTAACTTTTTCTCTTTAGTCCTCACTCTGGAAGTCCTTGCTGGTAATTCACCTCTGTTTCCAGTCTTAGTTTCTACACGTGTGTAATTTTTCCTCTTACCATTGCTCTATTTCCCCTTAAGATTTTCCAATTAACCACTCCTTTAGGTTATTCAGATTCATTTCAGAAATAGTATTGTAAACCGAGTAGGCATAGAAGCTCATTTCATTAAAACTGCAAAGACACAGGGATTTTCAGTTCCCTTCACTCTAGATTGTGCTGAGATTTCACTTGTGGGTCCCACGGCTGCAAAAAAAGCTGCTTCCAAGTTTTCTTGATCTCCACGTGCCAAGGAGCAGTTTTTTTTTTTTTTTTTTTTTTTTTGGGGGGGTGCATTTTTTTGTGTGATTTTTCCACTAGCCGCTTATGGTGTTTGCCATCACTTGTGGCCAGAAGGATCCCAGCACAGTCCTCTGCTCAGGAGGCTGTCTCCACGGCTGTGAAAATGGCAGCTCTGTAGAGCTACTTCAGTTTCTCACACTGCACCTGGCAGCCTGGGTTGATGAAGCAGAGAGGCCCTGACTGCAAACTGCAGCTGTCACTAGTTCTGGTGACCTAGTTAACTCTACAGACCAACAACCACTCTCAACAAAAGAGTGTGAGAGCAAAATCTCCTTACCCTCCATTAAAATTCAAAGTAAGTTAGTAGGAGCCACAAGAGGCCATGTTTTGGCTTTAAGACCATGTCTGGTGAACAGACAAATTAAAGCCAAGTGTCTGGCTACTCGCTCTTGCCAAAGCTGGGGAGCTATTCCTCTCCCCCATGGCTTCTACCCTCACCGAATAATCAGGTTCCTTCTGGCCACCTGGAAAACGCAGAGTCAAACACCTGTTTAAGTAGATGTGCTGAGCTCTGGGCCTGCCACCACTGATCCATCTGCAGTGCACGACATAACATTCACCAGCTGCTTTACTTAGCATGAGGTGGGAGCATGGTGCTTTGATGAAAGCATCAACAATGCACTTCAACCACCACAGAGTCCAAGGCTTTCCACATTGGTGGGAAAGTGTGGGCTCACGGCCGGTGGCCTGCCAGAGTTTGCCTAGGCTGGGGGGAGGGAGGGAGGCTGCAGGAGCCCAAATGAGCGTGGACTTACCGCTGGCCTCCTGAGTGCAAGGCTGAGGCCATTCGTCTCTGGGAGCAGACGGTGACTTGACTAAGCTGGCATTCTGATTCCAGAAAAATGAGAGCAGTCTGTTGGAAGCAGCCATGAGACCATCGTTTTGCATAGAGCAGTTTTCTCCTTTGTTTGGGCAGAGCTCAGCTTATGGAGAAGCTGGAGGAAAGAGGAAAGGCTTTCTGCTTTGGCATTTGGGTGTGTGGTGCTTGTGTTTCCCTTTGATATAGAGTCTGTGCTCTTTTAATTTTATTGTCATTACTTTGATCCTAATGAAAAAAATGATCACAAAACACAATTAATTATGTAGTTCAAGGTGTGCAGCATCCTCTATCCCAATTCATGGGTACCTTGCACTCTCAGGAGCAGCATATAATTTTAGATTATTTTGGAGTATGGTGCCAGAAGAAGTACCAGAGCTTGGTTCTTAGAGCAATTTATGAATAATTGAGTGGCAAAGAAGAAATCATTTTAATCTTTTCTGGCCTAATGTTTGAATCAAGGCAGAATAATAAAAGAAACTGATCCTTTTATTGAATGCTTAATATGTGCCAAGCACTGTTGAAAATACTTTATACTGATTATCTAATTTAATTCTCACAACTCTGTAAGGGAGATAGAACAACTTTGTAGCTGAGAATCTGAAGCTCAGAGAGGTAAAGTAACTTCCCTAAGGCCACATCCTTAGTGAGTTCTGGAGGCAGGACTTGGGGCCAGACAGTTCAGAGATGGCAAACGAAGCTTCATCCTAGGCTGTTAGAGTTCCAAGGTTGTATAGGATGTGAGAACAATTATGAATGACATTAATCTACCTCCTAGACTACTTAGAAACCAATTGACTTTTAAACATTTCACAATTAAACCTATTCCAAGTCCTTTGCCATTGAGTTGATTTTGACTCAGCAACCCTATTGGACACAGCAGAACTGCTTCACAGTGTTTCCAAGGCTGTAATCTTCATGAAAGCAGACTGCTACATCTTTCTTGCACTGAGAAGCTGGTGGGTTTGAACTGCTGAACTTTATGGATAGCAGCTGAGTGCTTAACCACTGCACCACCAGACCCTTAATTTCAAAATTGTTGTTGTTGTTGTTGTTATGTGCCGTCAAGTTGGACCTCACTCATAGCCACCCCTCCTTGGGTTTCTGAGGTAGTATCACTATGGAAGTAGATTGCCCCATCTTCCTTCCGAGGAGTGGTTCAAACCCACCAGCCTTCTGGTTAGCAGTCAGGTGCCTTAGGCACTTCACTAAATGCTTATTTACAACATTTTGTAAAAACTGACTATTTTGGGCAACTCTCAGGTGGCTGAAATGCTTTCTCCTAATGATCTTAGGCCTCCTGAAGATAGGTGGGAGGCTTCAGGTCATTAGTGATGACCTCTTGCTAAGCAGTTCTCACAAATGTCAGTGCCTATTCTAGCCCCTTGGACAATTTCCAGTCCTAACTGCTCAGAACTCTGGGAGCAAAATGATTTTATGATTTGTTATGTGGAGAGAATAGGAGCATGCAGAGGTTATGGAAAAGCACGGGACACATTTATAGCCTGAACCAACTATGTGAGGACAGGTAAGGCTGCCTCTCCCATTCTCTCTCCTCCCCTGGTTGCCCTCTTCCTTCAGGGTCAGCCTTCTCTCCTGATAAGTCACAGCCATCCTTTTGTTCCACTGGCATCAGAGAGCGATTGTCTTCAGCTTGTGGAGTGTGAGTATTTGACCCAGGACCCAAATCAAAGTCTTTAGTCACTACACTTGACAAAGGGATTTATCACTGATGAAAAGACAAGTCAATCTACAGAACCTTAAATTTGTATTTCTCTGGGAGCTGTACCAAAGCTCAGAAGGTCACTCTATAACATTAAAGGACCAAGGTCTTCCAAGACCAGTGCTATCCATTATGGCTTTCCCATAGCCAAGAAATATCCTTTATTGGCTAATATCATGAACAGGAGAAGAATAAGGGCAATGGGGAAGTGATCTTTCCAATGAATTAATCTGCTTCTCAGGACTGGCGACCAGGCGTCAAGATGGTTGAAGCCTTAACAGGGTTGTCTATGTGCTCAGTGTGAGCTAGAAAATGCTCTGATCTTGATTCTGTGATAAAAGTAGACTATTTCTACCTTTTATTTCATTCAATGCCAATGAAGGAAAGGTAGAAAAAACAAAATAGAAGATATCAAGTCTAATCACAAGTCTTCACTGATTACTTGTGTGACTTTAAAAAAGACACATAGTCACTGAATTTGTAATGTGAAAAATATTGAATTGGAAAATGTTGTATTTTATATATATATAAACCAAAACCAAACTCTCTGCCCTTGAGTCAGAACCAACTCATAGTGACTCCTCCTTGGGTTTCCGAGGCAGTGTCATTACGGAAGTAGATTACCCTACCTTCCTTCTGATACACACACACACACACACACACATACAATGATAATAATAAAAGTCATATAATCACTTTTGGCTCTGTTTCCTTGCTCACCACGTGTGGAGGTTGGGCCAGATAACGGTAATATTCTGCTCAACTGTAACAGTAATAGTTATAATTTTAAGGTATGTTACTTTGAGATTCTAGAGAAAGTTAAAGATACTTCCAACCATGAAAAATTAAAAAAGCGAGCAAGTTTATCTTCACTGCATACTGTATGTATATATATGTATTACATATACATGTTGTCAGCTGCTGGAGCATAGCATAAAAAATTTTTTTTTGAGTAATTTCAAAAACATGTGCCATGTGCTGAATGGAGATTTCTAGGACTTCTACGATCACTAACTTCAACACTCACCTCTAATATATTCTGACTTAAAGTGTGCAACCTTGTTTAAAATGCACTGCTAAAGCATATTTTTTCATGTATTGCTATGTCTGAATGCATGATAACCAGGTTGAAAATCAAATTATCTGTGTTAGGGTGAATATTATAGTGTGAATACTGCCTGCTGTGCTGTGAATGAATCCTGTAAACACAATCAAATGCATCTTTCCCTTTCTCACGCATTCGACCCCCCACCCTGCACACAGAGGCAATTCTTCACCTTCTGCTTCCCATTGTCACAGCAGTTCATGTTTATCGTGGGTGACATCTTCAGCTCCTACACAGCATGGGCTCTGCCATGTTGGAACCATGCGTTCTTCTCTGCATATCAGCCTTCAGATGAAAGTCGTTTCATGAATAATGAAATAAATAAACAAATATCCCCCTATTCCAGAGTTATGTGAAATGCTTTGTTTAACTACAAGTTTCTGCTGAGAAATTTCAGGTGTCCCCAGTAGCTTTTTTGAGGACAAAGAGTAGATGTTTAAAAGGATCTGTTTTTGCTCCATTGCCAATTTACTAAATTATCCAAATGGGAGCGGTGGGGCATGCTGTGTGGCATGCAGACGTTCAGGGAGGACCCTGAACTTCAGAAAATGTTGAGCTGGCAGAAAGCCAAGAGCTTTCAGGGTGGGGAGTGTGTAAGTCTTCCGCTAAGTCACAACCTCTGAGCAGGCGGTGTTGAGTCACTCTTCTACTCTTGTCCAAGCACCATGGAGTAGCCATGAAAATCATTTATGGAGTGCAAGATTTTAGACAGTGCAGTGGAATTAAGGGAGGACTTGAACTGCTGAGAGGAGCTCCATTGTTTCAGTGCCATACAAGGCAAGACTGATGGAAGAGCAGAACACGTGTTGGCCCACACACTGTTAGACAAGATCCTCCCTCCTACTGGCAGCATCCTTTGCCTAATGTTGCCAAGTCTCAAAGTTCAGAATTGCAATTTTCATGAAGGGAAAATAAACTCTGTGAATTATGGGGTTACTCTGACCACTGCTTTATGCAGCAACTTGGTTACATGTTCCCTTAGCACAATAGTGAAAGTGATGGCATTAGAGATGACTTTTTCTCTCTCTCCCAGGCCCTCTTGTCCTTTCTTGACCCCTAGCACACAATGTCCCCATGAAGCACCTAAAGTTCTCAAGAAGTACCACTCTCACTCATGCCAACTATGTAGCACCCACCCTGGTAGCCCTCTGGTTCTTCCCTGGGTGCCTTACCCTGATCTTCTCCCCATACTTTTCTCCCTATCCTGTTGACCTCTGGTAAGTCAGCTCAAAGCCGTGTTTACTAGATGGACTTCCATATTGCATCTTTCATAGGTATGGTTCCCTTCTTATCAGAAGAAATGATCCAAATGAAAAAAAACAATGGTAAACTTGCAGATGCTGGGACAGGTCAGTGGTTTGAAAAGATCTGTTTTTGCAGCTTATGAGCCTTTAGCTTTGGAGACATTGTCATCAGGCAGCCATCTCACAAGAATCATTCTGGTGCTCTTAGGACAATCATTCTGGTGCTCTTTGTTGATTTGTCAAGTGTTTGGAGGGTTGGATACTTGTAAGTTGTTATCCTGAGAATAATAGAAGTCCAGGCTCATCTTTCAGGGAGTGTGTCCCTTAACAATCTAATTTTCTTCATGCAGTGTGAAAATAAGAATAAAATGAACTAATTTCAAATTTTGTCTTGAAGAGGAGGTAAAAAAAATCACAAAAGACAATCTTTTATGTCAACATGGAAGAGAGAAGGAGCCTTTATGATTGATGAAGATGTTTGAATATAGAACCCTGGGGATACCAATCCTCCAGTTTACCACATGTCCACTTCTCCACCACTACCACAACTCCCCACCCCAACTTCCAAGTATGAAAATTCTGTTTCTCCTCATTTACCTTTTATCTCTTAGGATAGGCTTGTTTTCTGAGATAGCATGAATCAAAGCTCTTCATCTTTTGAACAAATCAAAAAGTCAGCCTGATGTTTCTGCATGTTCTATGTAGAATTCAGAAGCCCCAAGAAAGGGTGAAAACTAGGATTCCCTTATACCCTCTCAGCTGTTGCCTCACATGCATTACTCACAAGCCAGCAAAGGCTTGTGTCCCACAGGCAAGGAGACTTTCAATGCTATATTAATAAAACAATAGTAGCTACCATTTATTTACCACTTATTGAATGTCAGGCACTGTGCTAAGTGCTTTACACAAATTATTTCATTTTTAAACATTCCTATTATTATTCTCCTATCTGAGTTATCTCAGGCTGCTATAATATAAACACCACAAGTGGATGGCTTTATCAAACAGAAATGTATTCTCTCACAGTTTAGGAGGCTATACGTCCAAATTCATGTGCCAGTTCTAGGGGAATGCATTTTCTCTCTGTGAGCTCTGGAAGACGGTCCTTGTCTCCTTTCAACATCTATGGGCTTGGTGTCCCTTGAAGATCTCCATGTCCTGGCATCAGTTTTCCCCTGCGTCCACGTTCTCCTTCCAGCTTTTCCTTCTTGGTGGTGCTGAGATTTCTCCCTCTCTCTACTTGCTTCTCTCTTAACACTTGTAAGATAAAAAAAGGTGATGTAGGTCACATCCTAGGAAAACTCCTCTTATATCTGATAGGGGCTGTAACCTGAGCAAGAGTGTTGCATCCCATCCTAATGCCCTTACAACTGATTGGCTGATCACATCAGATCATATCATGAGGGATGATTACATCATTACATGACTTCCAAACCACTGAGAATCATGGCCTAGCTGAGCTAACACATATTTTTTGTGGACACAATTCTGGCATGATACTCCCCATTACAGATAAGCTTAAAGAAGTAAACTGCTAAGGAATATAACCTTGTAAAGGGTGAGAACATTGTTCTGTTTTCTGCTATAAACTAAAGTTCAAAAAATTGTCCTTGACACATAGTTGTTGTTGTTGGGTGCTGCCAAGTTGGCACCAACTCATAGTGACCCCATATACATCAGAACTAAACATTGCTCCATTCTGTGCTATCCGTACAAGCACTGCTATTAAAGCCCATTGTTGTAACTACCGTGCTGATCCATCTCATTGAGGATTGTCCTCTTTTTTGCTGACCCACTACCAAGCATGATGTCCCTCTTCAGTGATTGGTCCCTTCTGATTATATGTCCAAAGTAAAATGGTATCTATCCATCCTTGCTTCTAAGGAACATTATGGCTGTACTTCTTCCAACACAGATTTGTTTGTTCTTATTTTTTGCCAACACCATAATTCAAATGCATCAATTCTTCTTCAATTGTCCTTATTCATTGTCCAGCTTTCACATGAATATAAGGGGACTGAAAGTACCAATGAATGGGTCAAATGTACCTTAGTTCTCAAAGTGACATCATTGCTTTTTAACACTTTTGAAGCAGATTTGCCTAAGCAACACATCATTTGATTTCTTGACTGCTGCTTTCATGAGCATTAATTTTGGATCAAAGTGAAATGAAATCCTTAACTACTTCAGCCTTTTCTTTGTTTATCAAGATGTTGCTTATTGATTCTTGTGAGGAAATTTGTTTTCTGTATGTTGAGGTCTAAGCCATACTGAAAACTGTAGTATTTGATTGTCATCAGTAACTGCTTCAAATTCCCTTCAATTTCAGCAAGCAAGGTTGGTGAAAATTTACAACCCTGGCATATACTTTTTCTGATTTTAAACCATGGCACATGGTAGGCACTTTATAAATATTGGTTGAATGCCTTAGATTTAAAACTTAATTAAATTCATGAACTTTAACACTAAATAAAAGCTAACGTTGGTACATTTTTTAGTATTTCATATTCAAATGTTATTCCATTGACTTTGCAACATTCTCATGGTTAATTAGTGATCATCATAAAATGGCTAATATTTTCTCATTGCTGTGCATTATACGCTGTGTTAATACTTTATATTTATTATATTGTTTATTCTCATTATAGCCTCCTGATGTAGCTTTTGTTATTACCTCTATTTTATAGGAGGAACTGAGGCACAGATGGCTAACAATTAGCATTTACATAGGCTACATATGAATATTAACATTTGGAAGTAGGATTAGACTAAATTAGTGTTGACTTTGATTCACAAAGTATTTTAGCACAAAGAGTGACTGAAGACGTCTTTCAACCCATTTTCCTCTGAAGAATTTTGGGCACCACAAAGTGTAACAGATTTTCCTATAGACATATAGTGAAGTAACCAATGGCCAAGCTGAGTCTACATCTGAGTTGTTCAATAAGGTAGCCCTTTATCATGTTTGGCAATTTAAAGTTAAATTAATTCAAAGCAAATAAGTCTAAACTCAGCCACATTTTGTGTCTGGAACAGCCACTTGTGTTTAAAATCTATTATTTTCTACAGCTCAGACATCATATTGCACTGGGAAATCTGCTGCAAAAGACCTCTTTTACAGTGTTGAAGAGTAAAGATATCACTTTGAAGACTAAGATGTGCCTAACCCAAGCCACAGTATTTTCAATCACCTCATATGCATGTGAAAGTTGGACAATGAATAAGGAAGACTGAAGAAGAATTGATACTTTGAATTGTGGTGCTGGTGAAGAATACTGAGAACACCATGGACTGCCAAAAGAATGAACGGATCTCTCCTGGAAGAAGTGCAGGTGGACTCTTCCTTGGGGGCGACAATGGCCAGACTTCATCTTACCTTCTTTGGTCATGTGTTCAGAAGGGTCCAGGATATCATGCTTGGTAAAGTGGAGGGTCAGTTAAAAAGGGGAAGACCTTCAATGAGATAGATTGACACAGTGGCTGTGACAATGAGCTCAAAAATAGCAAGGATTGTGGGATGGCATAGGACCAGGTAGTGTTTCATTCTGCTGTACATACAGGGTCACTATGAGCCAGAATAGACTCAAACACACCTAACAACAACAACATTTTGCACAGCTCAGATTATAAATTTTACTACCTCTTAGGTCTATTCTCCTGACATATTTGCATTGCTGTTAGTGACCCTATGTGCATAGTTTCCTCACTAGATATGATTGTGTGTTACAGAGTCAAGGCTCTACATTTATCTATTCATTTTTGTCTTCCTTATGTTACAAGAATAGCATGTGGAGTCCTTTCTTTGAAGAGTTTTGTGGATACTTAAAGAACTAAAACTTTCATTTCTGAACCAATCAAAGACTAATTCAGAGATATCTTAAAAGCAAATATAAAGATCCTTTACATTTATGTTATTATTAAGAGTTCTCAAATGTCATACTCTCATCTCTCTTTTGAGCTTCCCAATAATTCTGGGGAACAGGAGGGCAGATATAATTGCACTCACTTGATAGATGAGAAAGATGAAATTCTATAAATTTAAATCACTGACTCAAATTCACATGTTGAAGCCTAGATTTGACAATTCGCTTATGTATGGACATATTAGAAGAATTTAAAGCAAGAGATATCACCAGGGGAGAAAATTTTCTAATTTTCTTTGTCTGTATTGAAGTTGTCAAGGATTTCATTTTACTTGGATCAATAATCAATTCCCATGGAAACAGCAGTCAAGGAATCAAATGACTTATTGCATTGGGAAAATATATTGCAAAAAACCTCTTTAAAATCTTAAAACACAAAGATGTCACTTTGATGACTAAGGTGTGCTTGACCCAAGCCATGGTATTTTCCATGGCCTCATATGCATGCAAAAACTGATCAATGAATAAGAGTGAAGAAGAATTCGTGCATTTAAATTATGGTGTTGGCATAGGATATTGAATACACTATGGACTGCCAAAAGAATGAATGAATCTGTCTTGGAGGAAGTACAACCAGAATGGTCCTTAGAAGCGAGGATGGCAAGGTTTTCTCTCCCTTTCTTCGGACGTGATATATCAGGCAGGACCAATCTCTGGAGAAGGACTTTTGGTAAAGTAGAGGACTTTGGAAAAAGAGGAGGACCCTCAAAGTGATAAACTGACACAGTGGCTGCAACTATGGGTTCAAACATACCTACTATTGAAAGGATGATGCAAGATCAGGCAACATTTTGTTCTGCTGTACATGAAGTCACTATGAGTCAGAACCAACTTCACAGCCCTTAACAACAACAACAACATGTCTTGCCCATGTCCACTCCAGGAAAGTCAGAGACAAATAATACAAGAGTGAAGCATGGTGTTTGCCCTCTCAGAGCTTATAATTTGCTTGGGAAAGTAAGTCTCATTTATCCACAGATAAAAATGTAAGTTAGAAAGCAGCAAATGTCATAGTAATGTGCAGTTTGGGTCATTGATGTAGCTCCATTGTCTACCACATAGTAGGTACTCAACAGACCTTCGCTGAATACATTGTTTTGTGTGTGTCTGTAATCAGTGCTAAGACCCATACAAAGGAGCAGGCAATGTATATAACAATTCAAGACCCTGAAATGTGACTCCATCTCCATCTATTTATGCAGTTGTCAGTTAAAATGTACACTGACTTCTCTCATTGCTAGAACTGTTTTTCTGATAGCAATTTTTATATAAACACATCTTTACTTCAGGAAATTGGCTAGGGCATTAGATTACCAAGAATGGCTCAAATTATTGTGGGAGACTGCAAAAACAGTTTGCATTTAAAGTAAAAACAGGAATGGAGGAATGATATAGGAGGATGGGTCACAGACAGCTAACTGCTGAACCCAGAATGAGAGAGACTTTTGGAAAATGTTTGCGAAGATAAGGTTGCCATTTGATTCCAGGTATTTCTGTCACTTAACCCAACTGCTAGTGGAAGAAAAAGTTTGGTTTTCTTAAAAAATGTTGAAAATATTTTTGAATAACTTCTGATTTCCTAGAAAATAATTCAATAGGGTATGAAAAAACTTTATCCTATAAATATTAAAGTCAGTGTTTCACTTTTCATTGGGAGAATACTTTTTTTTTTTTTTTTCCCCAAATCTCAGGGAGATCTTAAGAATTTAGTAGGTCTAGTGAAGAGGCCTGGTGACACAGTGGTTAAGAGCTCAACTGCTAACCAAAATGTTAGCAGTTCTATTAGAGAGATGCAAATCAAAACAACAATGAGATACCATCTTGCTCCAGCACTAGTAGCAAAGTTCAACAAGACAGAAAATAACAAATGCTGGCG
>NW_006921652.1:3390706-3394288 GCF_000298275.1 Orycteropus afer afer
AAAATGTTAGCAGTTCTAACATACCATGTGCTCCATGGGAGAAAGATGTGGCAGTCTGCTTCCATAAAGATAACAGCCTTGGAAACCATATGGGGCAGTTCTACCCTGTTCTAGGGTCACTGTGAGTTGGAATCAGCTTGATGACAATGAATTCAATGGGGCCACTAATTGGAAGGAAGGTTGGGCAATTGTACTTCAGTAGTGATACTGCCTTGGAAACCCAAGGAGGGGTCACTATGAGTCGGGGCCCACTGGACGGCAAATAACAACAACAACAACATGGTTTATTCAGGAGCTGTGTGGTTCAATGGTTAAGTTCTAGGCTGCTAACTGAAAAGTTGATAGTTTGAACTCAGTGGCTCTGCGGGAAAAAGATGTGACAATCTTCTCTTGAAAAGATTAAAACTTTGGAAACCCTATGGACAGTGCTACTCTGTTACATGGAGTCACTATGAGCTGAAATTGACTCAATGGCACACAACAACCCCAATATATTTTATTCATCTCAATCACCCCTTTACAGAAGGAATGAATGAGCAAACAGATAAATTATGTTGGAGAACATTTTTCTATTGCCAACAAAAATAAAGATGTACTTGTAGACAGGTTGGCATTGTCTTTTTCTATCACACATCTTTGCAAGCCAAGATGTCTGTGGTTGGTAGAGGAGACGCCTAGAACAGGAGTTAGCAAGCAGTCCACTCAATACTTCTCAATCTCCTAATCACAGTAAGAAATCTCCCTCCAAAGCTGAAATTCTGTAAATGCTTGAAGTTAATGAAGATTAGCTCTAATACCAATGAGTTCCTCTTTCTGTTGTCCCGGACCTTCCTTAGAATGCAACCTAGGCCTAGTATCTTCACAGGAGCATCTACAATTTAAATGAGGACAGAGAAAGAGACTGTAGGAGATAATTCTTTAGCATGCTAATTATGGAGAGAGCCTTCTTCTCATATCTGAATTTCTACAATAACCTTTGAACAGGTCTCTCTATCTCTAGACCTGGCTTTCTGCAACCTATCTTTCTTGCCTCTCTATTAACTAGTTCCTCATTGCTTAGGATATAAAGCACAAACTCTTTATGTGGTATTCAAGGCCCAACACCATCTGGCACTAGCCTGCCCCTAAAACTTAATTCTTTATTTTTTCACTGTAGACAAACTTCTCTGCTTGTTTTTTTTTTTTTTTTTTTTTTTGAGACAAACCTCTCTGCTCATTCCTTTAAAATTATATTAATATTTAGGACTCCCTAAGACTTGTCCCATTCCATGTCCCCTAATTCAACTAAATCTTCAGGTCTGTGACTTCCCCTAACATATAAGAGGGACACATCAAATACTTATTGAATAGGAAGATAGATGGATGGATAGATGGATGTATCTCACCCTTGTTTTTCTTCCAATTTCAACTCTTCTGCAAAGATTTTACATTATTAACACATCTTGAGTTTACTTATCCCTGCTCTGAATCCTAGAACACTTGTCTTTACCTCTCATTCAGCATTCAGCATATGCTGACTTGTGTTATTGATTATTAATTAACTAATTAATTAAATCACCAGCATTTGCTGAGTGCCGGTTATGTACTAGGAATTGGACTAGGGACCATGGCTAGAGACAAACAGCTTCATGTCCACAATGAGGAGATTCTAGTCCAATAGAGGAGCATAAGAGAAAACCACATTTTATCTACAAATGATACGTACACAGACTATTATGGCAACTCAGTGGAAAAGTCTGGAAGAAGGGGAGTCAATAGTCTGTGGGGCTCAGGAAATGTTTCCAAGAGGTGATGATGTTTAATCTGAGGAATGTTTTATTTGTGAGTGTCTTTTCTCTACAAGTCCATATGGACAGGGATTTTTATTTTACACAGGGCCTCACACCTAGGAATAATATCCATCTTCTGAATTTTTGAGCTGCCTTAGCATGGTTAAAGAGATTTTATATTCTTATCTCAATTCTCAAAAACCATCTAACATAGGAAGGACAGGCAGGGAAGGAAAAAGGACCCAAGAGCAATTTACAATCAGTCTCATGATCACTATGCAACTAGAAGAAAGGTTTCTTGATCCCGTGCTATGTATCTTTCAATCTCATTGGCAATCCAAAGGGATGTATGTATTTGAGGGAAGTGAGGATCATTTGATATGCTTTTAATGGCTCTAAACTGAATCAGCTCCACCTCTTGTTATGACCAATTGTTTTAAGCTAGGTTCTCTAGAGAAGCAAAATCAATATATACATATATCATAGAGACTGGTGGGTTTGAACCACTGATCTTTTGGTTAGCAGCCAAATGCCTTAACCACTACACCACCAGAGGTCCATAAATGCACATGCACAGACACACACACAGATAGATAGACAGACAGATAGATAGATAGATAGATAGATTTATCTCAAAGAAATGTCTCATGCAGTTGCAGAGGCTGGCAAGTCCCAAGTCCATGGGTCAGACATCAGGCTGGAGATGTTTGCTGATTTATATAGCTGTAAGGCACCATCAGCCACTCCCTGGAAAGAAGGTAGGGAAGGCAGTGATATCCCCTTGGAAATACAAGGAAGGGTCACTATGAGTCACATCCGACTTGAAAGCAGTGAGTTTGGTTTTTGGTGGGCAGTCTGACGAACCCAAATCAGCAGGTAATATAGCAAACTTCTGTCTCACAGGCTGTGAAGGCAACATTCCCAAGACTGGCAATATGACAGGATGCTGGTTCAAGTCCAAAGAACTGAAGGTCAGATGATGATGAGCCAGATGCAAAATCCATATTGAGCAAAAAGCCAGAGAACTTTGCTAGAATGTCCACATATATTGGAAATTGACCATACCCCTCAGGAATTTCCCTTTCAACTGATTGTCTGCTCATAGTAGATCTCATCATGGAGGTGATTACTTTATATCAGATCTCATCATAGGGAAAGACTACATCATAACTGCTAAACCACTGAGAATCATTGCCCAACCAAGTCAACATACAACCTTAACTATCACTCTGATCCAGCCCTTGTTTGCTTAGCAATAGTAGCCAGACACTATGAGCAGCTGGAAATAAAGAATACAACTACAAGAGACATCTGGGAATGTGAGGGTAGAAAAACAGTAAGAGCAAGAGGAATTCTTTTAAAAATCATTCTAAGGAAGTTATGTGATGGAGATATTCACAGTCACAGTGGAGAACTAAGATAACTCCCAGGAGTAAGCAAAGAGGCAATTTATTCTGACCAAAATAAGCCAATATCAAAGACTCTTAAGTTTAAAAGTAAAATGTGCTTTATACCAAGTTTTGGTGAGAGCTCTTATGCCAAAAGAATTTTTCCTTCTAAATGTCCAGTGACCACTCCCTAACTTGCACTAGTAGAGTTATTCTCATCTTTAGGAAAGTACTATATAAATATGGCAGAAATTTGTTCTTGGAACATAAGAGAAAAAAAAAAATGGCTTTAAGTTGCATCACAGTGAAAATTTGTAATCCCAGCACTTTTCTCCAGCTCTTAATGCCTAATCCTTGAAGCCATTTGGTGAAACTTGGAGATTACATGATAACTTAGCTAATAATTTAAGAGCTGCCAAAAAAAA
>NW_006921652.1:3394388-3438593 GCF_000298275.1 Orycteropus afer afer
ACACACACACACACACACATATGTATAGTTCACCCTTCTTCTAGTGAAAGACTCATGAGTCATAAACCTCAAAGCTCCAATCTTTAGATTGCAAATGTAGAAGCACTGAGCAAAAATACCCAAACTGCATTGAAACTGAAATAAAATTGATATGTGGCAGGCACAGAGAATTGGAGCCATCACTTACTTATGTAAGGTCCAGAATACTCTTGAATTTGGGATGACCCAGGCAAGGATCTTTAGTTTTAAATGGAATATCTTTCTTGAAAAGAGCACCATGAGAATGTTGGTCTTCCTTTCTTCAAATTGCTGTTGATTTGTTTTCACCCGAGAGACCATTAAAAACACATAAAACTTTTGGCTCTTAAATCATGAGACCCATTTGTCCCAGTAGCTTTGTTTCCTTGCCAATTGGGTTCTTGTCTTAGGTTGCAAAAGAATGACCTCCTGCCAAGATATGTGCATGCATGTTAAGACTGATACATTAGCTAAAACTCATTTACAAAATGTTTGTTACTCTTATATAAAACGTGCCATGTATTAGAGGGACAGGTTAGAGCTCATAGTGATGATGAAAATCATGGACCTTGAGATTAGGCAGATCTTTGTTTGAATCCTAGCCAATTTAATCACCAATTCCATGACTTTAGACAAGTGCTTTTTTTTAATATATGTATTATCTAATATTTGATTTCTTCATCTGTAAAATGATGATAATACAACTTGGCATATGGGACTGCTAGAAGGACCAAATGAGATGATGAATATAATGTGCTTAATGGGTGTCTAGTATATTATTCCAAAAAACAACCAAACCAACCAAAAAAAACCCAAAAACCAAAAACCAAATATGTTGCTATCAAACTGATTTCAACTCATAGAGACCCCGTAGGCCACAGTACAACTTCCCCATGGGTTTCCTAGACTGTAAATCTTTCAGAAGTAGAAATCTTTTTCCCATGGTGCAGCAGGTGGGTTCAAACCACCAACTTTTCAATTAATAGCCAAGTGCTTAACCACTTTACCACCAGGGCTCCTTAGCATATCATTGTTGTTATGTGCCGTCGTCGGACCCGACTCATAGCGACCCCTCCTCGGATTGCTGAGGCAGTATCACTACGGAAGTAGATTGCCCCATCTTTCTTTTGAGGAGGGACTGGTGGGTTTGAATCGCCAGCCTTCTGGTTAGCAGTCAAGTGCCTTAGGCACTATGCTACCAAAGCTCCTTCAATTAATAGTAGGTGTTATTTTTGCTGTTACCACTATTTCTATGGAGTCCCTGATTGGAAATTATCAATGCAATTGGTTACTAAGTGAAAGTTTGGAGGTTTGTGTCCACTCAGACATGCCTCAGATAAAAGGCTTGGTGACCTACTTGTGAAAAATAAGCCATTGAAGAGTTCTGCCAGGATGGCGGAATAGGCAGACTAGCTACACAGACTGTCTGCAACAAGGCAACGAGAAACCAATGGAAATGGAAACAGAAGATGATCCTGGGACCCTAAACTTTGAAAGGAAGGATAAAGAAGTGGATGAATCTGAGTGAAACAGTGAGTAAGGAGACAAACTTACTTACAGCTGCAGACTGCTAGCTGTCCTGAGGGCACAGCCATTTTGAATATTTCCCAATAGCAACCTAAGAGTCAGCTCTGCTCACTAAGGCTGCATGGGCAGGGACTGTATTGGTGCCTGATGGCCAGAAGGGAGAACTGCAAGGAAGGGAAGAGGTCGACCTGTGGACTACTGGTAGCTGTACTGAGGGAACAGCCATTTTGGATGTTTGCAAGGGGCCAGCACAGCTGTTATGAGTGTGTGTGGGTGGTGTTTTTGCTTGGATTGCACCTGGGAGTGGGCTCTGCCTGCTGAGGACAGCATGGGTGGCTAACAACTGGAGAGGTGCACTGGAATAGTTACTTGTTACTCTTGTGCCTTGCACCCTCTTGATGAACGGGGGTATGGTCATCCCCTGCTTCCACCCACCTTCCTGACCTGTGGGAGCTCCATCCTGGTCAGTGCCCTTGCAGAGCCTGGAAGCCATGCCCTGCCCCCCCACCCCAGTTTTGTTTTTGTACGTTTGTTTTTAAGTTATTCTTTTTATCTTCCTCTTTTCTTCTTCTTCTTTTTTCTACCCTCTTTTCCATCCATGGTTCTTGTTTCTGTTTTTTTTTCTTTTTTTCCTGGTTCCCTACTTTTTTCCTTCTTTTGGTTCTTCTTATCCCTTGTTTCTCCTTTTACAGTTTTCCCTATTTTACTTTTGCTCTTTTCTCTCATTCATCCCTCCCTAGATATTATGGCTCCCCCCACTTTCTCATTATCTTTCTTTTATCCTTTTTTAAATATATTTTGAAAATTTTTCTTCTTATTTATTGCATTTCTTTTTGTTGTTGTTCCTGATTGTTTATGTGGTTTGAGTTTTTCGTTCTCTTTGTTTTAGTTCTTTCTTTCTTTCTTTTTTTTGTCTAACTGACTGGGAGAGAGTAATCATTCCCACACAACCCAACAATACATGCACCACTCACAGCCCCATCCACTGAGTGAGGGCTACCACTTGCTTTTACATCAACTGATCAACAATAGGCAATGGCCAATACTAGCTCAACTCATCCTGAACTGCTCTTTACAAACAGATAACAGAGATCTTTGCACACACTCTCATTCTCTATCACACCCACCAGGAGACAGGTGTTGAGTGCCTAGGTGTTAACAACTAGCAAATAGAGGAGCATAGTATCCTACTCACACAGATATATCAAAACAAAGGAAAAAAAAATCTTGAGTGAATAACACCAACACGTGCCACAGCTTAAACATAAATACAAGAATACTGCAGTGTCTTAGAGACAAGAGATCATCATAGTCCACACAACAGAGCAGAATAAAGTAGTAGAAACAAGGGACCAGGATACAAACCCATAAAACATCCCTGAGGAAAAAGCAGCATTGGAACTCCCTGATAAGAAATTAAAAAAATTATAGCTGAGTACCTTCAATGAATTGAAAGACAGATCAAGGATAACACTGACAAGATCAAGGAAAACACTGACAAAATTAAAGAAAACACAGACAAAACTCTAGAACAATTTAGGAAAATAATACAAGTATGAATTGACAAAATAAACAAAAATTTAGAAATGATACAAAAATAACAAACAGAAATCCAGAAGATTAAAACTAAGTTTCAGAAATGGATAACACATTGAACAAGCAAAGGAGTAGAATTGAATCCATGGAAGATAGAATTAATGAGATTAAAGAAAAATACCTCAATATTACTTTGTTACGGGATCATTCAGACAAAAGATCAAAACATAATGAAGAAAGCCTAAGATTCATGTGGGATGCCATCAAGAGTAATAACTTGTAATTGGAATTCCAGAATAGGAAGAGACAGATAAAACCACAGAGAAAATTGTTGAAGATTTTTTGGAAGAGAATTTCCCTAATATGGTGAAAAATTAGAATATATCCATTCAAGAAGTTCAAGAGTCTATCCCAAACAGGATAGACTCCAAAAGAAAATTACCAAGACATATCATCATCAAACTCACCAAAACCAAAGACAAAGAAAGAACCCTGAAAGCAGCACAGGAAAAATGAAAAGTTACCTACAAAAGGCAACCAGTCATGCATGGTTCATTGGTACTTGTAGGTGCTTTGATCATGTGAATTAAACAGTCCTTGGGATCCTCATGTGATTTAGAAAATAATAAGCCCTTTTGATTGAGGCAATTGAAAAGGGACATGGACTTCTTGAGGAATGCCTAAAGGGGCTACTGCAAGGTTTAGTCATATATAGAACAATACATAAGAAAGCTAAGATTATTTATCAGAAAGAAGAAAGGCTTGAGAGAAATAAAATAGCCCCTTCTGAATATGCAAAATGCTGTGCTATCAAAGAGGGATTGGATTGGATCATTCTTTTCATTGAGTGGTTGTCTTGTGCACTATACAATGTTTAGTGGCATCCCTGGCCTCTATGCACAATGTGTCAGTAGCATTGTTGGCAGCTGTGACAACCAAAAATGTCTTCAGACATTGCAAAATCTATCTCCAATCTCCAAAGTTGAAAACCACTGAACTATATTAATTTTATTGAAGAGAGCGGATCTGTTACCAGATTATGAAAATGCCTGAGAAAAGTATTTGTTCGGTCCAAGGAAGAACTTATTACTAACTAGCAAGATCCTTCAGGGGTTTGATGGATGGTGCACATGGTTTACATGCTCACTGTCAACCAAAATGCTGGTGGTTTGAATCTATCCAGAAGCACCTTGGAAGAAAAGCCTGTAGTTGGTCTACTTCTAAAAAAAACCCCATCCATTGAAAATTCTGTGGAGCACAGTTCTACTCTGACACTTACGGAATTGCTATGAGTCAGAGTCAGAATTGATTTGAGGTTAACTTTTTTTTTTTTTTTTTTTGACAGAACAGATACTTCAGAGAGCATTGAGCTCCTGGTCACAGTAACCAGTGAAGCAAAGGCTGAGAGACTTTAGGGATTTTTTTAAATAGATTTCCTATTTTTAGTAGATTGTCAGTCTTCATCATTTCCAAATTCCTTAGTTCCTTCAGACTATGTCTTGTTTTGTTTTAATATGAAACTAAGTTCCTATCATCCCAAATGGAATCCTCAACTGAGTCTACCCCACTCTCAGCATGTACAAGGATGAGTAACATACCAGGGAGGCCATCAAAACTCAGATCTCTGATCTACTATTGTGTGTAAGTTCCTCTCTAAATTCTTGTTCAAATACAACTCCTACGGTTCTGGGATGTTGTTTCTAAACTATGACGTAAGAGCATAAAATTTCCCTGTCAATGTTTCTCTTTGAAAACTAATGATTTCATTGATAATTCTGAGGAACTCTTATTCATTCAAATGCAGATGCCTTGTTTGTTGAGGTTATTGGTTCTTAAGATCAAAAAGAGAAGAATAAGATAAAAACTCCTGGGTTTCAGATGAGATATAGAAAGGTATTGCCTTCCACTAACAAGTAAACAACATGACAGCCTCAAAACTATTTTCTGAAAAAACAAAGAAAAAACAAATACAACCACCCCCAAAAAACAAAAATACATGTCATTCTATACCTATAGAGGAGCTCTGGTAGCATAGTGCCTAAGGCACTTGACTGCTATCCAGAAGGCTGGTGGTTCAAACCCACCAGCCACTCCTTGGAAGGAAGATGGGGCAATCTACTTCCGTAGTGATACTGCCTCAGAAACCCAAGGAGGGGTCGCTATGAGTCGGGTCCGACTCATCGGCACATAACAACAACACAACCACATACCTATAGAAGGTAATCAATGAATAGTAACAGAATTAAAGAAGATAGAATATCTTAGCATATAGTATATTTCATGCCTAGAATATACCTTGACTCTTGGAACTATCATGATTTCTAACTACTTTAAATTTTTGAAACTTTCTAACAGCTTTCTGTAATGTTATCATAGATGCTGCTTGCCATTTGGCTCTCTGACCAAGCTTTTCTAATGTTAGGAGATAGCATCTTCACATTTCCATGTAATGGTAGCTGAATACATCCATTGCAAAGACAATAAACTGACTTTGAGGATAAACTGTTTTAATATGCCCAGATCCATGTTTGTCTCTTCCCATTGAGTTAATACCATCATCTGCCTATTATGTATCCAGTCCTGTGGTCCAGAGATGTGCCCTCCAGTGTACCCATTTGAAGAAAATCTGAATAATAGAAAACCAAGCACAGAACCAATCCAAACATAAGAGGGCTGGAGATAAAAAAGCGTACAACAAGAGAAAGTAAGGGCTTGAACTTTTCAAACAAGGATGCCACCCTCTCACAGATTTATTTACAGATGATCAGGTGGCTTTCTTAAAGTGACTGTACCAGGCAGAATGGGCTAGACTATGATGCAGTAACAAAGGTCAACCAAATCTCAATGACTTGCAACAATAAAGGTTATTTATGGTCATATCCAACTTGGATCTACTTCAGTACTATTCCGTGTTGTCTTTGCTCCAGCACTCAGGCTGACAGGCCAAGTGCTCTTTAGGACATTGCTATCATTAAGTAAAGGGGAAAGGGAATCTGAAGAACTGCACACTGGCTCTTAAAACATCTGGCAAAGGTGACATGCATCACTTCCCACACATTTCACTGGCCACAGCCAGTCACATGGCCAAGTACCATCAATAGGTACAGAGCTACAATTCTCTGGGAAAGGGGCCATGAGTATTTGTGAACAATTATAATATCTGCCATGAAACTTTTCCTGCAGATTTAATTACTTTTGGAAAAAAAGATGAATGATGTTGTTAAGTCTGCAAAATGGAATGATGTTAAGCCTGCAAAAATGTGTGCCTGTGCATGAGTGGAGAATTTAGACCAATGTTTCTTTGTCTTCCGAGCCCCTGTTCTTCCTGCTGAGTTGGAAGTGAAATCTGCAGCTCTGCCATCTTCCCCACAACCCCCTGCTAACTTTGGGAGAGAAGGCCCCAGCTGTGCCTCCTGATGGAGTGGGGATGGCAGCTGCAAGCTCAAACACCATGTTCTCTGATGTAGTTTCCCTGTCAGTGCATCTAGGGTTGTGTGGCCACCTTGCTAACTAACCACTTGTAGAGGCATTTAAAAATCCATGTGTCTGGCCTTATTACCACAAGGTGGTTCCACAGGAGCTGAGCACGAGCATGTGGCACTGATGAGCTACTGTCTGTCTAGTTAGTTTGCCTTTTGCCCTTCTCTTTCTTTCCAATCCCCATTGCTTATGACGTGTGTTGTCGAAATTATGTCAGGGTGAAAATCTCTCATTGACTGTAAAAGGCAGAAAAACAGGCAAATGAGGCATGTAACTTGTCTGCATAAATCTCCTGTGTTGCCTTAACCCCTTGTGCCACAGTGAAACAGCTCATCTAGAAGTTCTCTTCATTGCAAATGAGAACACAACTCATTGTTTTCTTTCCTCTAAGTCTTATTAGACAGTGCGCCTCCTAAGTGCTTTGATCAGCTCTGACTGCAAAGGCTCCCACATATCCCCAAAGCACAGTCTTGGAACTTTCAGACTACGTGGTGTCAAACACTAAATGGACTCTTGTTTGGGCGGCCAGAGGGCATATTTTGATTTGAAGTCATCGTCTATAATCTACTAAATTCATGATTTTATGATAGGATTAGGCAGAATCTTCTCTGGAATGGTCTAAAAATAAGATAATGTGATAGAAACTGAATTTATTGGATGTATAAACAGCCCTTACTCTGAGATGGTGCTTTCTCTAGGTCATATTTTCTGTGATTGGCAGGAAGCTGTGACAGCTTGTATTGTATGTTCCTAAGAGGAACATGGATAGAAATGGTCAATTAGAACTGCCACTCAGCTTCTCCTCACATCAGCTGAGGGTGGACTGCTACTTGGATTTTGAACTGGCTGTTAAGATGGGGAAATTCTGCTCCCCCACCTCCTTGGGTTAAGTGGGATGATTCCAGAAAAATCTTAATTGCTTGTCTACATACTTAAAGTTACAGCTCAGCAAAAATGAGGCAACTTATGCTTGTGGGATGGAATTAGTCATCCTTTAGTGTAGGTACAGGATCATTCTTTTGAGTGGCATGTTTTCCCCATTTTACTTCATAACCACTGAATCACATCTACCTCTTGTCCTGCTGCATAGCTCTCTCCTCTGTGCAAAAACCTTTCCCCATCCTCACATACTCCCTTCCACAGTAATGAAGAAAGGCAGCCATGCACATGGTTTTCTTCTCCCCTTTCTTCTTCCAGTGCCAGGATTTCAAGGTGATGGGGGTCAGTTCAGAGAGCAGCTAGTAGGTGCTGATTTTCTCCTTAGGTTGTGAGAATGTGAGGACTGCTGCCAAGTCGTGCATCTCACCTTGCATGTCTGTTGTAATGTGGCAAATGAAAACTGGAGGTGAGTTCAGTCTAATGTAGAAAACAGAACAAACAGGTGGGAAAAGTATGCAAAAATTTAATCAATGCCATAATGAAGAAAATATCTGGGAACTGAAGGTGAGCTAGAGAGAATGTTGACTTTTCACCCAGAAATTATTTTTTTTTTTCTCTCTCTCTTTTTTTCTTTTTCTTGAGATTTGGGTGGAAGTTTATAGAGCAAATTAGTTTTCTATTCAACAATTCATACATATTTGTTTTGTGACATTGATTACAATCCCCACAATGTAACAGCATTCTTCCCACTTTCTCCCTGTGTTTACTGTTTCCATTCCTTCCTGCCTCTGAGTTTATTCCTGGCCAAATGCTACCCTTTTGACATTGTATGGTTGATTGTTCTAAGGAATGCATACCTTTCTGGTGTTATTGATCACCTTATAGGCCATTCCACTGTTTGCCTGAAAGTTGAGCCACAGGGGTGAGTTCAGCTGCAGGACTAGTGGGTGTCTATGGGCCATAGTCTTGGGGTTCCACTAGTCTCTAGCAGATTGGTCTTTTTTTTTTTTTTTTCCTAATAATTTTGAGTCTTGTTCCCCAATTTTCCTTTCATAGTGGTAGCTGAGCACCAGTTAGCTCTTCTGGTCTCAGGGTCATGCAGGCTGGAATTCACGTGGTCCATTAGACCTTTGGACCAATTATTTACTTACCTCTTGATTTTCTTCACTCTTCTGTGCTCCATAAGGGGAGAGTCCAACAGTTGCACCTTAAATGGCTGTTCAAAAGCTTTTAAAACCCCAGTAGCTACTCACCAAGGTAAGATTTAAAATGTTAGCTTTCTGAACTATGTTATGTCAGTTGACACTAGTGTCCCCTCAGGCTATGGTCCTGAGCCCCCAGTCCCAGTGGCTCATTCCTCCAAGTTGTTTGGTTATGGGTAAGAAGAAAGTAAGATTTCCTTGCAAGGGTGTTTGGTATAAAGCAAGTTGAAAAGATCAAGAGATGGAGAAAAGAACAAATAAAAGAAGAAGAGAGAACAGGGAAAGGCAGAGGAAAGCATGGGAGGAGAGAGCAATTTAATCACTAGGCAGAGGTGGCAGTGAGAGAGAGAGAGACTCTCACAGGTGTCAAGGTGGCCCAGAGCTTCTCCTGCCAAACTGATTTAAGGTAGGACAGAATTTGGCAGGGGAGTGATTAAATAAATCTTGAAGTAGAGAGTGAGAATGATATGGAATGTGTTGAAGCACTTCTTCCACTAAGGATGCCTCATTTCTGAAAGTCAGTGTCTATTCTGGAACCTAGATGGAAAGGGTGTGGTAAAGAACTACTCTGTTAGTGTTGTTGGTTGACAGCCTTAAATCCTATCTTCCAGGTACTGCTGAAGTCATCTCATGTTCCAAGTAGGAATGGGCAGGGGACTATAGCTCTTTAGCTATTCATATGAGAGGGAGGTCCCCAAGTAATTTCATCCAACCAACTCTTTTTGGTCCTATATAGGGCTCTCACTTATAATAGTTCATTTTGGACAGGTGCTTATTTAGGATATTTCTATCAGAACATAAATGTTTCATCTTCTTAGATATAAAAGACTATCCTGGGCACTTTAGTGGCTCAGTTCAAGAACTAGCATTCATCGAACTATCATGGATGCATGGCATAAAAACTGGAAAGTAGGTCTCAATTGTTATTCTGGAAGAATCTATGGTCCATTTGGAAAGGAAAAATGAGCTCACATTAAACAGCAAAAGGTGGGCAAGTTCTTCCACTCAAGTGATTAGACTTTAGAGCTCTTTGGAATCAGAGAGAATAAGATGATCAGAGATATTCCTTGGAAGAAGTAAGATATGTACTAGACCTTGAACTATGAAGAGGGGAATGGACTGAAGAAAAGAAGCCAGGAGAGCAACTTAGATCAGCCAGAGGCAGCTTGTACATATTGGGCAAATTGGGAGTGACTCAAGTTTCTGGGAACAGAAACTGAGGAATTGGAAGGGATTTGTTAACACACAAATGTCATTGAATACTAAGTGCTAGGGGCCTTGTGTTCTCATCATAATAAAAGATCCAGGTGTTGGGTTAAATATGCAGGCTTTTGTAATATTATTGAGTGGATACTAAGTGATGAAACTATATATGAAAATTCACATGCAATATCTGAAACACTAACTTCTCCACACATATTAAAAAAAACACACTCACTGCTATCAAGTCAATTTTGACTCATAGTAAACCCTCCTTGGGTTTCCGGGGTGGTATCTCTAGGGTAGTAGATTGCCCAACCTTCCTTCCAAGGGGTGGCTGGTGGGTTTGAACTGCCACCCTCTGGTTAGCAGTCAAGTGCCTTAGGCACTAAGTTACCAGAGCTCCTTCCACACATATAGTTGGATGTAATTGAATTATCTTTGTCATTATGTGGAATTTTCTTCTTCTTCTTCTTTTTTTTTTTTCAGTAGTAAAAGAAAGATTACCAAGATATTTTGAAGCAAGTGTTGTCTCTCACTGTTGCTTGGGGTGAATTGGTGGTGAGGAACTCTCATTCTCTATATTCATCTGCCTTTGGACAAGTTTAATTTGATTGTCCAACACCATCTTGAACTCAAAACTCAAAATATAATTTCCTTTCCCTAAAACCTTAATTTTCCTCCCAACAATTCTAGACTCTATAACATGGTGACATCCCCTTCAGTCACCCAGATCCCAAATTGCAATCATTTCTGAGACAGAGGAAGATTTGAAAAAATTGAAATATATAGAGAATATATTGTATTTACCAGTTACTGTCGAGTTAACTCTGATGCATGGCAACTTGATGTGTGTCAGAGTAGAACTGTGTTCCACAGGGTTTTTAATAGCTCATTATTTGGAAGCAGATCACTAGCCCTTTTTTCCAAGGTCTCTCTGGTGGACTTAACCCTTTGTTAGGGGCTGAACATGTTAACCATTTGCACACCCCAAGGACTTCTTTCTATTTACAAGAAATGGCAAAAAAAAAAAAAAAAGAGTATTATTGTTGCTGGAAATGGAATTAGAATAATTCATAGATTAAGGATTAATATTTTATACTAAACACACAGTAGAGTATTTAGAAAGGTGATATTAAAGTTGGAAAGAAATCTTAAGGTTTCTAGTACCTTGTGAAAACCATGGCAGATAGTAAAAGGAGCATTTCTTCATGGTACCTGGCTACCTAAAAGTCATTGGAAATAAGGATGGACAAAGAATTATGCTGCTGTTGACTTAGAAACATTTTTGTAGCATGGACTCAGATGATAACAGCTTTATTTCACTTAGAGAGGAGAGAACTGGTGATTCCAAACTCAAAGCATTTATATCTGTGAAGGAGTTATTGGCATAACAAGAAGTAGCTTTCTGCTGGATATGTCATTAGAAAGGACTAAGATATGGAGAAGACATTTGTGATATTGTGAGTCACAAGAGGCTGAAGTGCAATATAGCTGAAAAATTTATGAGTTACATTTCAAAACTCTTCCTTTTCCTCTTTTCTGTCTCATTGTTCCTCAAATAAGCACTCTCTTATCATTTAATCACCTCTTGAGATGTCACTTGAAATGTAAGATGTTCCTTTGACCTGTTATATTTGTGAGAGGAAAGTCCATGGCAGTTCTTTGCAATTAATATTACAATTTACCTAGTATGTAATAAGTATGTTTTGGGAGTGCCTAGGTGGTACAAACAGTTAAAATACTAACTGAAAGGTTGGTAGTTCAATCCACCCAAAGGTACCTCAGAAGAAAGGCCTGTGATCTACTTCCAAAAAATTATCCACTAGAAAAGCTATGGAGCAAAGTTCTATTCTGACACACATGGGGTCACCAAGAGTTGGACTCAACTTAGTGGCAACTGGTAACTGCTATGTTTTGACCCCTACAGTGTTCCTAGTAATGTTATAGACACCAGGAAGTGGAAAAGGGACTTTATTTATTCATTTATGATTATTGAATAACTGTTGGTAAAAGCATTGAGGTACTGCACTAAATAAAGCACACGGGCCTACCCTCATGGAGCCTACATTTCACTGGGAGTGGCAGACAATGAATAAGTACCCACACAGGATGTGAAATAATGATAGACATAATCATAATAATGCCAGTGCTAAAAATATGAGGAAGGGTGTAAATGGTGTGATGGTGGCTGCTATTTTTTATGACTAGTCAGAGAAGGTCACATTTGGAAAAATGCCTGAATAAAATGAAGGGTACATCCAGCTAGAACACGGAGGGGAGGAGCCTTCCAGGCAGAAGGAATTGTCCTGAATAGGTAACACTTAATCCACAAGACTTACGGGCCATGTGAACAAAAACCTCCACTACTCAGAGACCAAAAGAACAAGATCATGCCCATTAGTTCTTTGGATTAATTGTTACCCATTTCACTTTAATACTGATACCTCTCTATTTGAGACCTCATCACACAAAATTTTAAACACCTGTTCATGTCTTTTTACCCCATTATACTTCTTCAAAATCAGCGTTTCATTGATTTTATGTATTTCCTGCTTCGACTTTGTCCCATCTTCTTTTCCATATAATAATAAGGCAGGTGGTAACACTTTTCTCCAAAAACCTCTGATATTATGACCTCCCATGATATTTTAAATAAAATAAGAAACCCTTATAATGTTCCATAACAAGCCCAACATGTTCTAGCTACCTGCTATTTTTCCAGTCTCCCTTCTGCCTTCTTCACCCCTACTTCTACAGGCTCAGTCTCATCCCAAAAAAACAACAAAGTGCTCTCAAGAAGGCATGCCTAAACAATAAAAAAAATATAATTATCTACTATGATGTTTCACGTTGCACAATTCTAATGAGAAAGGGTAAAAATTCATATTTTTATTTATTTCTATTTTAAATAAGAGGACAAGCCCAGTACTATTGACAAGTTGGTAGAGCTTGAATTGTTTTTGATGCTGTTGCTGAGGATGTTGATGTTAATAATGTGATCTTTTGAAAAAAGATAAATGAGTGCCTATATTTAGGAGCAGTCTTTCTAGGAGGCCCTAATGGATTTAGACAAACTTTTATCAGCCAATGATTCTCTGAATAGCTCTGAGGATTAACTCTACAGTGTTGTTGTGGTTGTTGCTAGGTACCATCAAGTAGGCTTCAAGTCATGGTGACCCTGTGTACAGCAGAATGAAATACTGCCTGGTCCTGCACCAGCCTCATAATCCTTGCTATACCTGAGCCCATCATTGCAGCCACTGTGTCAATCCGTCTTATTAAGGGCCTTCCCATTTATCACTGACTCTCCCCTTTACCAAGCATAATATCCTTCTCTAGGGAATGATCTCTTTTGAGAACATGACCAAAGTAGGTTAGATGAAGTCTGGTCATTCTTGCTTCTAAACAACATTCTGGCTGCACTTCTTCCAGGATAGATTTGTTGGTTTTTCTGGCTGTGCATGGCACTTTCAATATTCTTTGCCAACACCACAACTCAAAAGCATCAACCCTTCCTTGGTCTTCCTTATTCACTATCCAGCTTTCACAGGCATATGAGGTTACTGAAAATACCATGGCTTGGGTTAACCACATCATAGTCTTCAAACAGACATCTTTGCTCTTCAGCACTTTAAAGAAGTTTCTTGCAGGAGATTTGCCCAGTGAAATCTGTCATCTGACTTCTTGACTGCTGCTTCCATTGGTGTTGATTGTGGAACCAAGTAATATGAAATCTTTGACAACTTCAATTTTTTCTCCATTTATTGTGATCCTGCTTATTGGTCCAGTTGTGGGGATTTTTTTTTTTTTCTCTTAATGTTGAGGTGTAATCCATATGGCAGATTTTAGTCTTCAATGTTCATCAGTAAGTGCTTCAAGTCATCTTCATTTTCAGCAAGGAAATTGTGTCCTCTGCCTATTGCAAGTTATTAATGAGTCTTCCTCCAATCCTGATGCTGCATTCTTCAGATAGTTCAGCTTCTTGGATTATTTGCTTAGTATACAGATTGAATAAGTAAGGGAAATGGATACAACTCTGTACAACTCCCTTCTTGATTTTAAACCATGCAATATTCCATTGTTTTGTTTGAAAGACAGCCTCCTGGTGTACATACAGGTTCTGCACAAGCACAAAATGTTCTAGAATTCCATTCTTCTCAATGTTATCCATAATTTGTTAGGATCCACACAGTTGAATGCATTTGTATAGTCAATAAAACACAAGTAAATGTCTTTCTGGTATTTTTTGCTTTCAGCCTTGATTCATCTGATATCAGAAATGAAATACCTCATTACATATCCTCTTCTGAATCCAGCTTGCATGTCGGGAAATTCCCTGTCAATATACTATAGTGCTATAAAATGAATAATCACAAACGGTGCCTCATTAAATATAATCACCTCCAAATGTGACTCAACTCAGTCACAAAGCTGGTAGAAATTGCCATAGCAAAATGACATTTCCATTTGGTCAGGGATTGCTTTGTAAATGGTAACAATCTCAAGTTCTCTGAACGAGTTTTAGGAGTGCTACACTGAGAACCACTTCGAAGCACTTACTAATGAAGATCAAAGACTACACTCTTCAGTATAGATTACACCTCAACATAAAGAAAACAAAAATTGTCACAACAGGACCAATAAGCAACATCAAGATAAATTGAGTAAAGATGAAAGTTATCAAAAATTTCATTTTACTTGGATCCACAATTGACACCCATAGAAACAGCAGACAAGAAATCAGGCATTGTACTGAGCTGGGCAAATCTGCTGCAAAGACCTCTTTAAAATGTTAAGGAGCAAAACTGCCACCTTGAAGAGCAAGGTACTCCTAACCCAAGTCAAGATATTTTCAATGGCCTCATATGGACAATGAATAAGGAAGACTGAAAAAGAATTAATGCATTTGAATTGTGGTGCTGAAAAAGAATACTGAAAATACCGTGGACTGCTAAAAGAGCTAACAAATCCGTCCTGGAAGAAGTGCAGCCGGAATGCTCCTTAGAAGTGAGAATGACCAGACTTCATCTCACCTACTTTGTCATGTGGTCAGAAGGAACCAGTCCCTGGAGAAGGATGCCATGTTTGGTAAAGTGGAGAGTCAGTGAAGAAGGAGAAGACCCTCAAAAAGATGTATTGACACTGAGGCCATGATGGGTTCAAGCACAGCAAGGATTTTGAGGATGACACAGGGTGGGGCAGTGTTTGGTTCAGTTGTACATGGGGTCACTGTGAGTTGGAATTGACTCAATGTTACCTAACAACAACAACATTGTGAGGGAAGGTGGCAGAGCAGTAGAGGTATAGTGCAATCCAGGGAAAGATCTCTATTCTGCCCATTTCTCTGGGTGAACAAATACTGATAGCTTGCCTTGTGGAGTTCCACTGAACACATAATTCTGGTCTGGATAATTTCTTTGATATTGAAGAACCAAGTTTACACAAGTCTAATCCACATTGCAAGTGATACCACTTCATGGATGGAGGATGAGTAATTAGCTGTGAGAAACATGACTATTTGGCCCCCCACCCATATTAATGTTTCAAGATGCAGTATAGACATCCATATCATTTTCAAAATACAAAAGGTTAGGCCCCCCCCCTTTTTTTTTTCTGGAAGTCCAGCCATGATATATTTCTAGAACTTCATAATCTTTGCATTCACTTTATGCTTTGGTGCTCTTCATCTAAAAAGGAAAGAAAAATGGACAGAGAAAACGTCAAGTTAAAATTCAGCTGGAAGACCAAAGCAAAAACTATTTTAGTGTTGCCATATTTGAGTAGACTGAAAAACTAAAATTAAAAAAACAAAGCCAGTTGCCTTCAAGTTGATTCTGACTCATGGTAATCCCATGTGTGCAGAGTAGAACTGAATTCTATACGATTTTCAATGCCATGACCTTTCTGAAGCAGGTTGCCAGGACTTTTTTTTCTGAGACACCTCTGGAAGAGTTCAAACCACCAACCTTCTGATTAGTTGTTGAGAACTTAACCGATTGTACCAGTCAGGGACTGCTAACTGGAAAATAAATACATTCAATTATTTCTTGTAAATATTTGACAAAACCTCTGTTTTCCTTGAAGTAGCAGCAAATTCACGTCTGAGAGTTCTCATGTTCCACAACTGCTTATGAATATTGTATGTGGGCATAAATTACAGAAACCAGAATTTCCACCATGGTGGAAAAGACTATAAAAATTTCCACCCCTTATTAACTACTGTGTGAGCACCAGGTTTATGAATGGAATTATAAATTCCAAATATGGACAAAAGCATAGTAAATGTTCTCAAAAGCATTGTGAGGAAATTTCATCACAGAAGTAGTGACTCAGTGGAGAGAGAGAGAGAGAAGGAATAAACTTTACGGGTCTCACAAGGACTGGCAGGGGCCACCCGCCAATCATGGCAAACATGAGCACACTTTCTATGCTAAGTAAATAAACTTAATTGTAAGTTTATAAGGCCACAGAAAGTATAAACCAAGTGTTTTGCTCCAAGGTCTGAAATGTCTCCATTGAAAGTTCATGGAAATGAGAACTGTCTCTTTAAAAATCAAGGACCCAAACTGGCTGAAGCTTGTAACTGCTCAGAACAGAGCCCCAGGGGTAAACAGTTAAAAATATGATTTTTATAAACAAATCTGACATTGCAAACTTAATGCAAAGCCCTATGCATATAACATCACTTATGTGTGCAACTTGTTTAAATTAGAGTTGCAGAAAGAAGGAAATAAAATTGGTATATTAACCTTTTGTTGAACAATGCTTATGTCTTGTCTGTATTTTGAAGTAAATGGTGGTGTCTCCTCAGTCCACCAAGAGTTAAGAATCTATCAGCATTTTCTCCTGAATTTTTCTAATTCATGTTTTTAGAAAACTCAGCTCGAAGAATATGCTTTATACATAAAATATGGGAGCAAAATTTTACTTTTCTACAAAATTCTCTGGGGTGTCACCAAATCTATTACACCGAATTGAACTTAGAGAAACATAAATGATACATAAGTAAGAATCTTCTTTTCCCTCCTACTTAAAAACTGCAAAAAGAGGTGGTTTCTTTCTTTCTCTGGACATTTATTAGCCAGTATTCCCTCACTCCAATTCAGTGTCCTTTGATATTTGAAGAGAAACTACAAAACACTAATTGATAATATTGTTCTATCCTTCATCGTTTTGCTTCATTGTATCCTTGGTTAGATCTGCTTTTAACATACTGCTTTACAAGTTTAATTAAAATCATAACAGCTCAATCCCATGTGCTGGGACAACACTGGATATCAAAACAGAATTCAAGAATTACAAAAGAGACAAAAACATTTTCTTTAGAGTTGGACAGTTGGCTTACCAATAATTTAGACTAAAAAGTCTGTTTCTTAAATACATAAATGTTTGGCATGGTTAAAATGCATTTGCTCTTAATACAATTATTCCAAAGGATCGTGTGTTGTTCTTGTTCTTATTTGAGTGTGGATCCCCTTCCTTGTATGTGGGGTCACTTTTTATGTGTTCTTCTATTGTTGTTAGGTGCTGTAGGGTTGGCTCCAACTCATAGTGACCTTATGACAACAGAATACTGCAGGGTCCTGTACCATCCTCAAAATCCTTGCTATACTTGAGCTCATCGTTGCAGCCACTTTGTCAGTCCATCTTGAGGGTTTTCCCCTTTTTCTCTGACCATCTGCTTTACCATGTATGATATCTTTCTCCAGTGACGGATCTCTTCTTACAACATGACCAAAGCATGTTAGACGACGTCTGGCCTTATTCACTTCTGAAGAGCATTCTGACTGTACTTCTTCCAAGGGTGATTTGTTTGTTCTTCTGGAAGCCCCTGTTATGGCCCCAAACACCATTGTCTCACCTCATTCCACTCAAAAATTCAACTTGGTGGTTTGTCACCCTTTTCCCTTTCCATTCTTAAGCTGACAGACATTTTTGAGGCTTTGAGATGTGCAAAAGGGTTTTGTTGTTGTTCATTTGTATGCAGTCTTCACTGCTGAAGCAGTCGGACTAAAGCCATAGTAGCTTTGTATCCCTAAAGGGTGGAGGTTGCTTAAGGATGACCTGGCACAATTTGGGCTTTGGTAAAGACTTACCAGATGTGATGATTCTGAAGATGTGTGGCTATCTTGGAGGTGGTACATGTAGTACTTTGGGCATGAATTCTCTGACGTGATTAATTATTGTATTGCTTATTTCTACAGTGCGTTCTATGGTCTTCTTGGAAGCATGTGTGGTATGCTTAGTTCTATTTATTAATTATATTGGGAGTCCTCAAATCTTTCCTTCATTGTTTTACTCTTAAGAATTAGAGGAATTTTTTTTTTTTTTTTTGCCTTCTTTTTATTTGTATGATGGTGTCCTTTCCCTTCTCTGAAGGGGAGCCTCTTTAAAACATACCTCAGAGGAGTATTTTGGAATTTATAAAAACTCACACCTCTAAAATATGAAGAAGAAAACATCTAACTGAAAATACATGATTTTAACCACAAAGAAGATGTTAAATTCCATTTTGACCTTGTGACTTTCACTTACATCCACAGAAGTCTGATATTGGGAGGTGAACTAAGGACAGGGCATTTTTTTTTTTTTTAGTTTTAAATAGTGCTGGGTTTTGTGGGATTCAGCCAAACCCTAAATGCTAGAAGAACATCTCTTCAGATTTAAATTGCAGTGAATAAATATTCAGCTATGGTTTAGTTTACACTCAGATATTTTTGTTTTCATTCTCCCAAGTTCCTAGTAGTTGCTGGCAAAGGGAAAAAAGGCTTTATGTGAATGTGTCCTAGTATTCAAAAATATTCCTGAATCATCACTGCCAAGATCTTTATAAATTTGTTGTTTTAAAAAAGCCGGTTCTGTATTTTGGTCAAGGTTGAGACAAAAATTATTAACTTCTCTCCTCCCTACCAAGTGAATTTATACTTGGCTAGTAATTTACTTGCATTAGGAAATCAAGTACGGAACTTGTCCTACTCACACCCAGTCTTCTCATTGGATAGTTTAGCACATCTATAAATTCATTTTGATGAGTTCAAACAGAATTTCATATGTGCAAGAGAATAAAATATCATCATCTGATTGTTACCTACCTGACCTTGAATGTAAAATGGGTGTTGAGCCATAATTTTTGGGTCTCTCATTTATGCTATATAATGAAGAGTCAGAAAGGATTTATTTTTAGAGCCATTCCAGAAGAACCATTTAGAACCACATTAAATTATTTCCTGTTTTCTGTACTTAGCTCTTTGCAAGCACTGCCAATACTTCAGGGAATATTTTTTCTGCTTCCCGGTGCCAACAGAAAATTGTATCTAGCACAGGTATCTATGCTGATTGCTCATGTTGGATCCAGCATTAGATGTTTTCAAAACATTAGTGTTCATGTTACATTCTGTTTCTTGTTAATTGTCATTGACTCACAACAGCTAATAATATTTAGTTTAATAAAATGTAACCTGCATTATATGGTTACAATCACCTACATTCCAGGGAAATATGTATATCTATAGTTTCTATCACTGGGTGGCTAGCTTCCTATTTTCCTCATTTTGTCATAGAACGACAACAGCAGGAATTAAATTTGAAAATTTATGGTTACTCTGACACTTGTTACTAAGAATCCATAAAATTCTGAAATAAAAAAGTGTCTATCTTATTTTCAGAGTTTAGCCTGGTATTCCTTCTTCTTATTATTATTTCTTAAACAGCATATTAGAATTAGCAAATTCATCTCTATCATTTTAGCTAAAGCAAAGATGATTTACTTCTATCAATTGGGGTATAGTTATCTTTAAAAATTGTGGCACATATTGATATCATTAATTCATACATTATTTTTTCTTTTTGTGAATATCTTGTTCTTTTTAATGTAGATGACCTTGGGCAGTAAAGCACAAAGATTAAAAAAAAAAAAAAACATTTTGGTGTATATGCTTTGAATCTTTAAAAAAATTCATATTTATATTTATAAAAATAATACTTTGTTATACAAGGTATCAGGCAACCTACTTTATTCACTAAACAGTATTATTTGCTATATTTTGTCATGATGATTTCTTCTGCAACATGATTTCAATAGAAGCATAGTATTTTATCATATAGTTGTATCATAATTTATTTATGCAGTTACCTATTTTTGTTCACTTAGACCATTTTCAATATTACCACATGCTACTGGGAGCTCTGGTAGCATAGTGGCTAAGACACTTGCCTGCTAACCAGACGGCTGGCGGTTCAAACCCACCAGCCACTCCTCGGAAGGAAGGTTGGGCAATCCTACTTCCGTTGGAAACCCAAGGAGGGGTTGCTATGAGTCGGGGCCGACTCAACGGCACATAACAACAACAACAACAACTGGTACAAATTACTTAAAAAGTTTGTATTGAATAGTTAAGTTTTCATTGATTTGTAGGAGCTCTGTACATATTATGGTAATTAACCCTTTGCTATTTATATTTTGAATATTTGTTCCAGTTTGAATTTGGTCTTTTCATTTTGTGTATGGCTTTTTTTTTGTTGTTTATAAAGCCAACTAGATATATTTTTCTTTATGTATATTTAATTAAAATTATTTCATAGTTATTAAAGATAATACTAAAAGGAAAAAAAATGCAGAACAAAACTTTTCTTCTCTCTCCAATTCATTCCTGCTAATGAATTTTTTAATTGTTTTGTGAAGCTCCAAGAAGATGTAGACGAAGGATTGGATTTTCATTAATGTATAAATTAACTTTTGTATCATTAATATTTTAATGTAATGAGTCTATCTGTTTAAAAATATATCATGATTCTTAATTTTTAAAGTCTCATTTCATGAACATTTTGAATGTTTTATTAATTTTGTGTAATTTAAAAAAATTTGTAGCTGATTATTATTAGTATATAAAAATTAATTCTCTTTTGTCCATATTTTAAAATAATATATTATTATTGTATTCCACTTAAAATCTACCCACAAATCCATCATTAAAAATGTTTACCCTATATTGTTATCTAAGGAGTTCTGGTGGCACAGTGGTTAAAACATTTGGCTGCTAACTGAGAGGTTGACAGTTTGAACCCATCAGCCATTCCACAGAAGAAAGATGAGGCAGTCTGCTTCTGTAAAGACTTCCAGCTCTGGAAACCCTATGGGGCAGTTCTACTCTGTCCCCTAAAGGGTCATTTGGAGTTGGAATCACTTGATGGCAGTGGGTTTTTTGTATTACTATTTATACTGACAATTTTCCAGTTCTTTAATAATTATATTTATATTGGGCACATATAAATTTTTTAAAAAACTAAAGTCTTATTCTGTACATTTTTCTATAAACCACATTTTCTAGTAAATATTTATAAGCAGAGAGAGAATATTTTCTTACACTATACTTTAAGGGTCATATGATATCCCCCTATCAATCTCATATCATTGGCTATTTATGTGGTTTCTAATATTTTGTTATTATAACCAATGTTACAGCAATTATAAAAATGTACACAGAAATTATATAAAAATATTGGAATATATCAATTCTGATTTCTTCAGCATAAATTTCAAGAAATGGAGTTACTGTATTTACCCAAAAACCCACAGCCATCAACTCAATTCCAACTCATAGAATGGAACTGACCTATAGGATTTCCAAGGCTGTAAATCTTCACAAAAGCAGACTGTCCTATCTTTCTTTCATAGAGTGGCTGGTGGGCTTGAACTGCTGAGTTTTGGCTTAGCAGTGCAATGCTTTCATCATGTATTCACAGGCATTCAATATTTCAAAGCTTTTAATAAATATTGCACATTCTTCCAACATGATTTAAGCAATTACATTTTCATGAGCAGTGTGAATTTCTCTTAAAAAAACCCCACCCAGTTATAGACATTGTAACTGTTGTGTTAGAATTACCAGTTTAATCTGGGTACTAAAAATAGCAATTCATTAATTAAATTTATCATCAACAATCTTACCTTTTTTGTTTTTTATTTTGCAAACTTATTTATGCCATATACTCATTTTCTTGTTAGTATATGTTTTGTTAATGTTTTGCAAAACCTATTTATATATTAAGAATATAAATCCTTTGGTAAATTTTAATATATTTTTTTGGGGGGTTGGGGTGGGCATTTTCATTTGTCCTAAAGTTTGTAGGTTTTTTTTTGAAGGTTTTTGCCTTGACTTTGAGTTTTCAATATTCTTTATTACCATAAAATTGTGTATATTTTTACTTACATTATTCTAGTGGCTTTATATTTGTTTAAGGAGCTCTGGTGGCTAATGCCTAAGGCATTGGACTGCTAACCAGAAGGTTGGTGGTTCAAACCCACCAGCCACTCCCTGGAAGGCAGACAGGGCAATCTCCTTCCATAAAGATTTACCACTTCGGAAACCCAAAAGGAGTGCCTATGAGTCAGAATCAAGTTAAAAAACCCCAAACCAAGCCCACTGCCCTAGAGTTGGATCCAATTCATAGCAACCCATTCTTGGGTTTCCAAGGAGGTATCACTACAGAAGTAGATTGTCCAATCTTCCTTCGGAGGAGTGGCTGGTGGGTTTGAACTGCCACCCTTCTGGTTAGCAGTCAAATGCCTTAGGCACTACACCACCAGAGCTCCCAGAATCAACTAGATAGCAGTGAATTTGGTTTTGTTTTTTGTTTATGTTTGTTTGCTTTTAATTTAGAATTTAATTTTTCTCTGATCACTTTGGTATGTGCTGGGAAATTTTAATTTTTTAGATATTAGGGAGTTGTCCCAATCCACTGAGTAATCTGTTCTTTTTACTGCAGTATTCACTGAAATTATTTTTTTTGTGTGTGCATGTATTTGTGACCAATTAAACGACTTTATGGTAAAGCTATTAACTTGTACATATTTTTACTTATTTCAAGTTTATATTGCTTTTTGTTCCTTGCATTATTACATAAGAATCTCAAAAATAGAATAAATAATTATTGAGATATTAGACTTATTTTTTTCTGATTTGAAAGTCATTTGATGGAAATTATTTTAGCATTTCACATTATGATTTTAAGTATTGGGTGTGCTGTGATAGATATTTTTAGTACCTAAAAAATTGCTTTACTAGTCCTACATAGCTGTTTAAAAAATAGAGATGAATGTTGAATATAACCAAATTATCACCAACATTTATTAAATGATAGAATGGTTTTTAAGCTTTGATTTTGCTGTAATACATTATACTCATTTGCCAGAAACAAAGGTAATTTTCTCACATTTATTATCTTTTAGTGTAGCGTTATCTTTGGTTTGATAATATTTTTAAGCATTGTTTTTATTTTATTAAACTTGTTTGTATCCTTTGGCTTTCTATTTATGTCCTATTATTACCAGTTTTACAGTCAGAGAAATGGCAATTTTGGAAAATAAATTGGAGAGATTTTCATTTTTTCTGATATTCTGAAGTAACTTGATCAACATAGATATTAACTCCTTCAAAGTACTGACTAAATAAAAAAGTATTATTTTTAATATACTTTATAATAGCTATACAGAGAGTGGATCTTCTGTGTACAGTCCAATGAGTTTTGCCAAACAGATACTCATGTATAACCCCACCTAAAACAAGATATAGAATATTTCTATTACTCCAGAAAGTCTCAGCTAGTTCCCACTTCACACTCCAGAGGCATATACTCTGATTTTCATCAGCCACTTGTTCTTGTACTTCATATAAATGAAATTATACATTTGAGATTTATCCATATTGTTCCATATATTCATGGCTCATTTCTTTGTATTGCAAAGTACTAGTCCAATATATACATATCTCCCAGTATGTTTACCTATTTCCCTTTAGATGGACTTTTGAGTTCATTCCAGTTTTAGACTTTGAACATTCTTTTACAAGTTATTCATGGCTATATGTTTTATTTATCTAGGGTAAAAATCTAGAAGTAAATTTGGGGGTTACAAAATAGTTAATGAGTTGCTTAACTTTATCAGAAACTGCCCAACAATTTTCCAAAGAAGTCATAACTTTAGTTTTTTTTTTTTTTTAATTTTAAATTTTATGGTGGGATTTAGGTGAAAGGAAGTTACAATTTTCACCTTACCACCTGAAATTATGTGAATTCCAGTTGATCTACTTTCATTAACATGTAGTATGCCCTTTTGATTTTAATATGTATTTTCTTACTGATTAATGGTGCTAAGCATCTTTTAGGGTGTTTTTGCCCATTTATATATCTTCTTTTGTGGAGTTTCTGTTCAAACATTTGGCCCATTTTTAAACTGGGTTGCTTGCCTTTTTATTATTGATTTGTTGGACTTCTTTACATATTGCAAATACTTGTCTTTGTCAGATTTATATATTGCAAATTCTTCTCTGTGCCTGTAGCTTGCTCTATGTTTTCTTAACATTTTGATGTAATAATTAAATTTTGAATAGAACATGTAGAAATATACATTTTATTTTGTATATATTTGATTATATTTTATGTTTTGATAAGTAGACGTCTTTTTTCATCATTAATTACCATACAGTTATCTGGAAGAAGTACATCCAGAATGCACCTTAAAAGTGAAGATGGTAAGACTTTGTCTCACATAGTTTGGACATGTTATCTAGAGGGACTAATCTGTGGAGAAGGACATCAGGTTTGGTAGACTTTCAGCAGTTTATTCATTGGGTACTAGATCCATCAAAAAAGGTATCCCAATTCTCTTCTTTTTATTGATTTAAATTTTTTTCTTCTTGAATATTTTACAAACTTGCTTTATTTTTTCATTATATTTTATATTATTGTATTTTAATGTAACTCTATTGCCTACACAGTTATGAAAATACATATTTTTAGTGCATTGTACCTTATATCGGGATGAATTTGTTCTCACTTTCCTTCTCTGCATTTTTGCCATGAGTTTATTTTTATCTGCTATTAATATTGCAACTCTTTATTTTTAGTTATATAAAATGTTTAATTTTTAACTGATTTTTGTAGATTTCCTTTAGTTATGTTCTTGTCAATTGAAGTAGTAGGATTTTTATAAAAACTCTACCTGAATGTTTTTTAAAAAGGAATGTTTAATCCTTTCATATTATTATTTGACTAATGTATTTGACTTTACTTCTGTTAGTGATGCTTTCTTCTTTTTTTTTTTGTTTTTTTGTTTTTTTGTTTTCTGGGACTTAGAATGTAAGTCATATTTTCTTTGTTATATTCTTTCCTAGCATGTTAAAAACAGTATATGTTGTTCTAATTCTAATTCTATTAATTACTTTTCAATTTTCCAAAACAGTTTTCCATATATATATTGTTTTAGTTTTAGAGCCAAGAAAAATTACATCTTTTTATCTCCTTCTATGTGATTTTTCAGGAGGAACTCTGATGGCATAGTGCCTAAGGTCTGCTAACCAGAAGGCTGGTGGTTCAAACCCACCATCCCTGCCTTGGAAGGAAGATTGGGCAATCTACTTTTGTAGAGATATCACCTCAGAAACCCAAGGAGAGGTGGCAATGAGTCAGAAATGATTCAACAGCAGTGAGTTTTATGTGATTTTTATTCCTTCCAGGTATCCTCAATTTTTGGATTTTCTTTCCTTGATTGAAATTTTTAATCAGGATTATTATGGGAGTTTTTACTTTCTGTATTATGTATTTTCTCTTAAATCAAATTTAAGTTCTTAATTTTTTTCTTCATTTCATTTTCTATTCTTTATAACCATTTTTAAAAGCCTTTGACTGTAATTTGGGTTAAATTTTACAGAGCAGATTCATTTGCCATTCAACAGTTCATACACCTTTTGTTTCATGCCATTGACTACTATCCCCACAATGTAAAAGCTTTCTTCTCTTCCTTTGGTTATTTTTTCCCTAAGTCTCTTTTCCTATGCATTCCTGCCTCCCTAGATTTTTTTCTGTGCAAATGTTGCTCTTTGGATTTACCATGGTCAATTATTCTAAGGAGTGTATCTCCCTTGTGTAATTGTTCAGCTCGTAGGCCTATAGTTTGTCTGAGACTTAACCCACCAGAATAAATTCAATTGTAGGCCTGAAGAATGACTAGGGGTTATAGTCTCAAGGGTTTCACAAGTCTCTGCCCAATCAGTAACACTGGTCTTTTTTATGTTTTTGTTCCACATTTTTCTCCCACTCTATCCAGGACCTCCAATTTGTATCCCTCTCTGAATGGTTGGCATTTGTAGCTGGGCAACATCTAGTTCTTCCAGTCTCAGGGTTGTGTAGGCTGAAGTTTCCATGGTCCATTAGTTCCTTACACTAATGTTTGCATGCATCTTTGATTTTCTTCACTCTTGTTTGCTGTGGATGAGTAGAGACCAATAGTTGTATCTTAGATAGCTCCTAGAAAACTTTTAAGACCCCAGTGGCTGTTCACCAAAGTAGGATGTAGAACAATGTTTTTGTGTACTATGTTGGGCCAACTGAGCTTAATGACCCTGAAAGACCATGGTCTCAAGCCTGAAGGCCCAGTAACTCAATCCCTCAGGTGCTTAGATTTGGCTAAGAAGTTATCTTAGCTTTACCTCTTGTTAACTTCACTAAATATATGGACATTTTATAGTACACACAATACTTACTTAGAAATATGATCTACTAAACTGTGATAGTTGGAGCTGTGTGTTCAACTTGGCTGGACCACAATTGTGTGTGGTTTAAGCAATTGTACTGTGGGTTATTCCCATGATGGGATCAGATGTATATGTTTTGAGCAGCCAATCTGTTGAAAGGGCATTTCCCTAGGGATGTGGCCTGCTTCCAATATATTTATGGACATCCTGGGAAAAGAGACACTCTTCTGTGAATTGGGATCTTGTTGTGCTGCCTACAACTGTCGGTGAGCGAATAATCCACCATTCAGTCTGGAGACATTGGATTCATCATTCTTTGGAGTCAACAGTCATACTGCCTGTCAACCTTGGGCTCGTCCGCTCCTGCAGCTGTGTGAGTTGGGAAAAACCTCCAGCTTGACATTTGATCCAAGAACTTGGGACTTGCCAGCTTCTATAAGTGTGTGAACCATTTTCCTAAGATAAATTTCTCTTTCTCTCTATATAAGCTTTACTGGTTTTGCTTCTCTAGAGAACCCAGTCTAACACACAAACCTAAATATGCTCATGGGTCTATTTTCATTCACCTATCCATATCTAATCATCTTCCTTGTCTATCTACATACCCACCTATAGATTAATGTTTGTTATTACTGATAATGGAATATTGTGTATGTAATAGTATTTGGCTTTGTTGCATCTTCTCTTTCATTTTATTAGTTAAATTTGCCAGTGGTTTGTTGATTTTGTTAATTGTTTCAAAGAACCACCTTCCAGTCTTGTCGATTTTTTCTATTGCTTTTTTGTTTTCTGCTTTGTTTATTTCTGTTCTGATCTTTATTATTTCTTTTCTTTTGGAGACTATAGGCTTCCTTTGCTGCTCTTTTTTTAATTCTTGGAGTTGTTTGGTTAAGATGTTGATTTTGATTCTTTCTTCTTTTTTCATGTGGTCATTTATTGCCATAAATTGACATCTGAGTTCTGCTTTTGCTGTGTCCCAGAGGTTTTGGTATGCTGTGTTTTCATTCTCATTTTTTTTTTTTCTAGGAATGCTTTTATTTTTCCTTTTATTCCTTCTGTTACCTGTGTTCTTGAGCAGTGGGTTATTCAGTTGCCATGTATTTGATTTTTTTTCCCCCTGGTCTTCCTATTACTGATTTATAATTTTGTAGCATTGTGATCTAAGGAGATGTTTTAAAGTATTTTGATGTTTTAAAATTTATTGAGGCTTGTTTTATAGTCTAACATATGGTTTATTCTGAAGAATGATTCATGTGCACTGGAAAAGAATATATGTTGTGTCTTTGTTGGGTACAGTGTTTTATACATGTCTATGAGGTCAAGTTGATTGGTTATGTTGTTGAGCTCTTTGTTGAATTTTTTTTTCTGGTTGTTCTATCCATCATTGAAAATGTGTTAAAATCTCCTATTACTATTGTAGAATTGTGTATTTCTTCTTTCAATTCAGTTAATATTTGCTTTATGTATTTTGGAGCTTTTTCATTGTACGCATAGATATTTATTATAGTTATGTCTTCTTGGTATATTGATCCTGTCATCATCATAAAATGTCCTTTCTCTTCTTTTATGTTTGATTTTTGCCTTGAAGTCTATTCTGCCAGGAATTAACATTCCCACTCCTGCTGGTTTTTTTTTTTTTGGTTGCATTAGCTTGATTTTATTTTCCATCCCTTGAATTTTCATTTTTATGTCTAAGTTGAGTCTCTTGTAAGCAGCATACTGATGAGTCTTGTTTTCTTATCCATTCTGCCACTCTCTCTTGACTGTTGTATTTAATCCATCCACATTCAGTGTAATTACTGATAGGTATGAATTAACTGCTGTCATTCTTTCTTTCTTGCTTTTTTATTATTGTGGTGTTGATTTCTTTGTTACAAATATTTTTGTGTGCTGAGTTCATTTTGTTATTAAACTTTCTTTTCTTTTTCTTCATTGCAATTTATTTTGTGTTTACTAAATCTTTGTGATTTTCTTCTTTCTTATTTGGTTAGAAGTCTTACTAATTTCCTTTGTACTTATTCTGTAGTTAATTTTTATCTTCCTAAGTTTGGAAGAGTCTATTCCTATATTGATATCTTCCTGACTTCCTCTCCATTTGAAAGTTCTGTAATTATACCATTTTTCCTCACTTTTTGCTATGTTATTCTTGTCATTTACAGATAGATGGCTCTGGTTCTTTATTTTCTATTCTGTAAGCTTATTTTAGTTTTGAGTATTCTTTTTCTGGTTTGATTTCTGAATGGTCTTTTTATGTGTCTTAATCTAAGGCTGTTGACTTCCACTGTTGGTTTTGTGTCCAAAGGACTCCCTTTAGCATTTATTGTAAGGTTGTTCTGTTCTTCACAAATTCCCTTCACTTCTATTAGTCTAGGAATGTTCTAAATTTCACAAACATGTTTGAGGGACAGTTTTGCTGGATACAGAATTCTGGTTGGCAATATTTTTCTTTCAAGGTTTTGTATATGTCATTCCATTGTCTTCTTGCCTGCATGATTTCTGCTGAGAAATCAGAGCTTAGTCTTATTGGTTGTCCTTTGTAGGTAACATTTCATTTTTCCTGAGCTGCTCTCAAGATTCTTTCTTTGTCTTTGAGTTTGGAAAGTTTGTTTATGATATGTCTTGATTACTTTCTCTTGGAGTTTATCTTCTGGGGTTTGCTGAACTTCTTGTATGGGCATCTTTTCATATTTCATGATATTGGAGTAGTTTTCTGTTAACAGGTCTTTGACAATCTTCTCTATGTTTTCTTTATTTCTTTTCTTCCTCTTATCCTGAAATTCCAGTCACACGTAGGTTATTTCTCTTGATATCATCAATATAATTCTTAAGTTTTCTTCAATCATTTTTTTCCTAATTCTTCTGAATGTAAGCTGATGACAAGATTTTATCTGCAAGCTGGTAATGTGCTATTCATCCAGTTTGACTCTACTCTTTTGTACTTCCAATGTACTAGCTATCTCCATGATTTTAGTGTTAATCTTCTGGATTTCTAGTTGCAATTTTTGTATTGTTTCTAATTGTCTATTCATTTTGTCATATTGTCTTGTATCGTTTTTCTTCAAGGGTATTGTCTATCTTTTCCTTGCTTTGGTTTATGGTTTCCTGGAGCTCTTGGAAAGTTTATAGAAATAAATAAGCAAACAAACAAACAAATTAATTAATAAACACATATCTTTTGAAATGGAATGTGTGTGTGTGTGTGTGTGTGTGTATACCTTTTGAAATGAAATGCATAAAGATCGATATCCTAGGCATCAGTGAGCTGAAATGGATGGATTTTGGCCATTTTTAATCAGACAACCATATGATCTACTATGCCGGGAATGACAAATTTATTGATATCGATTTATTTGGAATGAGAAATTGATATGGATATGGTTGACTTCAATACCTCGATCACTGTGTGGATTCCTTGAAATTGTGCATCCGATGCCTCTATGCTTAAAATGGCAACATTTCAGCTGGTCTTTGTGCTTTTTTCTCCCCAGTCACTGACCTTGCTCTGTCTGCCTCTCCAGTCAGCACTCACTCTAGTTCTTTATCCTCTTGTTTGATGCTCTGAGTCTCAGAATCATTATTTCTACCTGTTTCACTCAGTTTTTTCAGGTCTCTGTTGTAGAGAGAATGAGAGGGGTGTTTTAGCAGGATGTTATCTTGTCTCTGTCTCCTTCATAATCCTGTTTCTTAAAATCTCAAAAATGATATTTTTATCCTTTGATAGTATTTTTAACATTTGCAATATTGTCTTTATTATATCTAACTGCTTTTACTTCTCAATCTTTTGCCTTTCATTTTTGTCTATTTTATTCTTATAGCTTTTCCTCTCCCTTTCAAAAGAATTCATGCTTTTTTGCACTTGCACTCTAGTGAGCATACCACATAATTTACTAAAATAACCACAGGTATAGTACTTATTTTGATATTGCAGGTGTTTTTTTTTTTTTTTTCCTAATTCTTAAAAACAAGTGTTTAATTATTCAATACTTTAAGTCCTGTAGCATCTGCCATGATACATCAGACAGCTTAAATGTTCAATTATTTTAGCCTGGCAATCTGGCACTGAAAATTATTTTCAAATTTGTCTGCTACTCTTCACTCATCCAATATAGCTACTCACTTCTTGCTCATTTACCCCAGCTGTTTCCCTTATTATTCAGTCTACCCCTTTCTTCTATTTTTACCTAAATGTTTAGATACTTTTCATAGTGTGCTTTCAATTTTTCCTCTTATATAAAGACTTTCTTGGCCACTCCTCCAAGAATTAACCAATCTATTGTCTGAACTCCTGAAACAATTAGTATGTTTGTGTTTTATTGTGTACTTACACTTTACTACATTGCAATTATTGGCTATTTTAGTAGCTATAGACAATTGATCTCCTCCAAATATAGGATGGACTCTGACAGCAGGGGTCATACCACTATTATCATTGCTGGTTTTGTTATGTGTTTTAAAATTTTTTGATTCCCAAGAGAGAACGTTTCCTTTATTGTGCCTAAAATAAATATTATCTCCTTGATAAACCTGGGATGTATCCATGATTCTTGAACACATCCTTCTTTCATCTTGGTTGCTCAATTACCTACAGCAAAAAAAAGAAAACAATGTTAAACTAGTGAATAAGCCAAACACACTATATGAGGTATAACTACTCATTATGTTCCAGCAACACTTTAAACAATCATCTTAATTTCCTATTTTAAGTTGTGACACTTCAAGAAAGCATTGGCATGTTTCCTCTTCTGACTCTAAACACTATTCCTTGGCAAATATTGCTTGAGTATGTCATAATCCCTCAGTTACTTTCAGGATCCAAATTTAGATTGTGGTTCCCATACATTGGTTACTTATTAGGTCCAGAGGCTTTTAAGGCTAACTCAGGCATGGTAATGGTTTACATGACTAAATTTCTTGGCAAGGCAAATGACATCTACAGAAAGATGGGTAATCTTCTTCTTCTTTTTTTTTTTTTACCTTGTCAGTTTGTCAACTTTAATTATAAAGGTTGATTTGCTATTTGGCAGATCTCAATATTGTAGATGTTGGCCATTTTAAAAGACTCATATGGTCAATGTTTTAGAATGAACAATAACATAGGAAGGCAATGGATGGGTAATGCTTATAAAGTCCACACTGAGCACAAAGGCTTGCATTGTAGTTGAATTGGGAAAATTGTCTCATCCACTGAAGAAAGAGGATATATTTTACCTACAACATGTTAGGCCGAAGCAAACCCAAGCCACCAACATTTCAGTTAGCAGCTTCCTCCAGGCGTCAAGCCCTGATGAGACAGCCTGATAAGACAACGGAAGTAACAGGACCCACCCAGACTGGAAAGTCCCATGCAGTGGCAAGCTTCCTCTTGTGAAGCCCCCTCATGCTAATTAAGTGTAGACCCATACTAACAGCTAATTGGACCCCACTATTTCCTTAGTGTCCCCACTTAGGTCCTCCACAAGACTATAAACCCTCCCCTCCCCAGCCAGGTGGTGCGACTTCCCGGGCCCCTCTCAGGGACCTGTGAACCTCGCCCGGGCCCCTCTCAGGGCCCATAAACCTTCCCCGGAAACTCAGAATAAAAACTTCTCTTTAACCTCACTTTTGTGCGTCCTTTTCTCCTTACTGTGGCCTTACACAACACAATGTTGATAACGGATGAAAGCCATGGTTTAGTTGCAGTTATTTTCAGCACAATTTTTTTTTTAAATTATTTTAATTTTTTAAAAAATTGTGATTTGGGTGAAAGTTTATAGAGCAAATTCACTTTCCAAACAGCAGCTCATACACACTTTGTCTCATGACATTGACCACATTTACCACAATGCAATAGCTCCCTTCACATTTCCTCCCCATACTTGTCTCTTCCCTGTGTCCTTCCCTCCATGCACTCCTGCCTCCTGAACTGTCTCCCTGTGCATACATAGCCATTCTATTCTCCCATGATTCTTCTCTCCAAGGAGTGTATCTACCTAATGTAAATGTTCAGCTCATATGCCTGTCTTTTGTTTGGCTGGAAGCCACAGGAGTGAGTTCAATTACAGACCTGAAGTGCAATTAGGGCCCATAGTCTCAGTGGTTCCATGAGGCTCTATCAGACCAGCAAACCTGGTCCCTACCCCACCCACCTCTTTTTTAAAAATGATTTTGAATTTTGTTCCACATTGTTCTCCCACTCTATCCAGGATATCCTACATAGATCTCCCTCCTAATGGTTGACAGTGGTAGCTGGGCACCATCTAGTTCTGGTGTCATAATTGTATAGGCTGATGATCACATGGTGTACTAGTCACTTGGACTAATTGTTTCCATGAATCTTTGGTTTTCTTCATTCTTCTTTGCTCTGGATGAGGAGAAACCCATCATTGCATCTAGATGGCTGCTTTCAAGCTTTTAAGATGTTAGTTGCTACTCACTAAAGAAAGATGCTGAACAATGTTTTGTGTAGTATGTTATGCCAATTGAGCTTGATGTCCCCTGCAAATATGGTCCCAAGCCCACAGGTCCAACTACTGGCTCCTTCTGGGTAGCTGGCGGCGACCAAGAAGTGACTAAAACCTTGTCCCTTGTCAGCTCTATTGTATGTCAGGGAATTCTTACAGAATATACCAATACACTTGTAGAAACATTGTCTGCCAACCTTATATATGGTCTTGGACATACTCCCCCTGCATAGACATGCTTAATAGTTCAGCCTGTCCACCCGTATATCCATGTTTGCCTTCACTGACAGCACAGTACTGTATGTGCAAAAGGGTTTGTCTTTGTTGTTTTTACCTCCCATGTACCCTTCTATGTCTTCCTTTTCCTCAGTGCCACCATGTTAATCACTCACATTTGGTACATTACCCTTCTCTTCACCCAAATCAAAACTTGTCTCTACCTATCTAACAGTGTTCCCTCCCCTCCCCTCTCACCCCTACTAACCAACAAAGAAAATTTCCTTTCATGTATAAACCTGTCCTTGACTTTTTTACAATAACAGACTAATACAATATTTGTCCTTCTGTGATTGACTTATTTCACTCAGCATAATGTCCTCCTAGTTCATCCACATTATACTGTTTTTTGCCCATTCTACACTATTCTTTAGGGTTGCATAGTTCCATTGTGTGTATGTACCGTAGTTTGGTTATCCATTCTTCAGTTGATGGAAACCTAGGTTGTTTCCCTCTTTTGTCTATTGTAAATAGTGCTGCGATGAACATGAATGTGCATATACTGTTCTTGTCTTGGCTTGAACTTCTTTAGGATATATGCCTAGTAATGGAATGGCTCGGTCAAACGGTATTTCTAATTCCAATTTTTTAAGGAATCACCATACTGCTTTCCACAGCGGTTGTATCATTTTACAGTCCCACCAGCAGTGTATGAGAGCCCTAATCTCTCTGCATCCTCGCCAGCATTTGTTATTTTCTGTCTTGTTGAACTTTGCCACTAGTGCTAGAGCAAGATGGTATCTCATCGTTGTTTTGATTTGCATCTCTCTAACGGCTAATGGTCATGAGCATTTCTTCATATGATTGTTGGCCACCTGAATATCCTCTTTGGTGAAGTGTTTATTCATGTCTTCTGTCCATTTTTGAATTGTTTTTCTTTTTGTTGTTGAAGTGTTGGAGTTTTCTATAAATTTTAGGGATAAGTCCTTTATCAGATATGTCATTGTCCATTTTTTTTTTTTTTTTCTCAATGTGTAGTTCTCTTTTGACTCTTTTGGAGAAGTCTTTGGAAGCACATAACAATTTAATTTTTAGAAGGTCTCATTCATCTAGTTGATCTTCTGCTGTTTGTGCATTTTGGGTTATGCTTGATAGTCTATTTATGCCATATATTAGGACCTGTAAATTTGACACTAGTTGTTCTTTGAGGAACTTTATAATTTTAGGTTTCATATTTAAGTCTTTGATCCATCTGGAGGTAGTTTTTGTGTATGGTGTGAGGTACAGATCTTGTTTTATTTTTTTTTGCAAATAGATTTTGAGTTTTGCCAGCACCATTTAAAAACTATTTCTTAAAACAGAGTGAACATAGCAATTTCTCTCCCATTTGATTGAATGTGCTTATCCTGGTAGTTCAGTAAAGAGCTGTATTTCCATGCCATAATAAGAGTTTACAGCAGTATATTCTAAGCAGTTGATTAGCTTCTGATATTCAAGTGATCATGTCTTTTTAAAATTCCAAATTTTTATTGATTCTAAACTCCTTAATTGATCTATAAATCAGAAGATGTAACTGGACATCTCATTCTAAGTCCTTTATTCTTTTGTAAATGGTATTTCAATCTTGCTAATAACCCATAATTTACAACATCTAAACCATAGCCCAAACGTTATATATGTGGTCTAAGGTAGTCTTTGGCGTGGAAGAGTGGGTGAGCTGAGGTATTTGAAGGTTACCTCTACTCAAAATCTTTCATCTAGAACCACATCAACTTTATCTGTTTTGTTTGTATGTTTCCACAGATTTTGTTCCAACAGAGGGTTTTCCTATCTAAAAAGAAATTTGAAAAGCACTTTCATACAGGAAATTAGGCAGCCGACATAAGGAAATATAATACAGGTCAAATTTCATCACAACAAATACTTTTGTGACAAAAATCTCTATGTAGCAAAAGATTTCTGAGCCCTAGGCAGTAACCTGTTTGTCTTCAGAAATATGTAATAGAGCAAAATAAAAGAATCAGGGCAATCTCTTTTATTCTAATGGCCTTTGACCTGTATTCCTTGCTTGGTGGAAAAATGAATCTTTAAATTAGAATTCAGTGTTGCCAGTTTCCTCTAGGTACATAGTCACTTCTTTTTCAATCTGCTTGATGACTTGATAGTGATATAAAAGAACCTCAGATATTGAAAAGCCACACCTAGAAATGTGCTCCACAGACTCTAAGTGACTACTATTCAACTTTGACTTCAAGAATGAGAGGAATTATAATCTCAAAAATAATGAGTCCCTTGATGGTAGTGACATAGTTACCACCCAGAGTACATTCTCTCCATTCTCGTTATTATCCAGGTTGGATTTTAGCTGCATGTGTTGCCAATCTGAAGTATAGTCAACATTTTCCAGGCTCTCTGACAATTAAGTGTGGCCAGTGGAACAGGAAAATGGGTGTGCCTTTTCAGAGAAGTCTATTTAAAAGGAACATTGTTAACAGGGAGGAGCTGCCATCCTTCCTCCTGCTTTGAAGAAGTTGATTTAATGGTTAGGACTTTAGTAGCTATCTGGAAAACTAAGTTTTCCTTGAGGATGAAAGCTGCTTGTGATGGATCAGAAAAATAGAAGAATCTTGAGTTCCTAAGGCTTTTGAAAAGCCACCAAGGAGATTTGGGTTGCATATCTCTGAACTGCTTCCCTGAGTGAATAAATTCATATGTGATTTAGCCACAATGGTTAGAATTCTGTTACTAGCAGCCAAATATAATTTATATGTCTTTCCATTTTAACCAATATATCCTTTCCTCTATACTTTTGGATTACATTACTTCTATATCTATTCATTCTAACTACTCTGTGTAACTTTATTATGTACCACAGCCTGTGACGGGACTTGAGGTTTTAGCAATGGAGATAAGACATGTACCTTCGTTTCACTGATTCTACCTCCTTAATGCCAATAATTCTAATAGGCAACGTGACTTTCTTAATGAAGCTTGCAAGGCCATACTAGAAAAAACTTAAAAATTCTAACAAAGCTTCTGGTGATTTGGTTTTATTTTTCAACAGTTAAGAAAATGCAGCTTTATTATTGATGTATATAAGGACCAAACATAATTTACTGCACATAATTAAAATGTATAATTTGATAAGGTCTGAAATACACGTTATTATTGTTGTTAAGTGCTATCTAGTTATTTTCAATTCGTAGTGATCCCATGTGACAGAGTACAACTGCACCATGGGGTTTTCTTTGTTGTAATCATTATGGAAACAAATCTCTAGGTGTTTCTCCCTAGAAACCACTGGATGGATTGAAACCACCAACCTTTCCATTAAAACAAAGGCTTAATCTGCACCTCCAAGGCTCTTTGAAATATGCATATACTCATGAAATAATCACCATAATCAATATAGTGAATATGTTCATCACACTCAAAAGTTCCTGATGTCCCTTCTTCCCATTTTTCCCACTCTAACTCATCCTAAAGCCACCATCAATCTGCTTTATTTCACCACAGATTAGTTTACATTTTTAGAATTTTGCAGAAACGTACTAGTTTTTGACCAAGAATTTTGATGGGAAAGCACATGTCTAAACACTCCCAGGTTTTTGCTCAATTTAAAGACGTAATCCAGTTCTTAAATTTCTAAGATGGTAAACTATTCAGTTATTGTTTGTTTTTCCATAATTTATAACTTTATCTGAGAATAGGTATATATAGATAAGAAAAAAAGAGTCCTTGATGTTCACTCTTCCAATTATATGCATGATCAAAGATGTTTTTATTTCTAAATATGATTAGATGCCAAGGTGAAATACCAGCATATAATATGATTACTGAATCAGAGAAGTTACTGAAAAGGATCCCATGTAAGTCAGTGTAATTATTTGCTTCCAGAGTATGTGCATCATAGACATAAGAAGACACAAACACATAAGCACATGTATAAACACACACATACATATAACATATAAACTTAAAAAAAAAAAAGAATAACTTTCAAATGTTGCAAGTGTGTTGTTGTTGTTAAGTGCCTTTGAGTCAACTCTGACTCATAGCAATCCTATGTACAGCAGAAGGAAACAATGCCCAGTAGTGTGTGATCCTCACAAACATTGCTGTGTTTGAACCTATTGTTACAGCCACTGTGTCAATCCATCTCATTAAGGTCTACCCCTTTTCCTACACCCTCTACTTTATCAAGCATGATATCTTTCTCCAGGAAATGGTCCCTTCTTACCTGATCAAAATAGACTAGATGAAGTCTAGCCATTCTTGCTTCTAAGGAGCATCCTGACTGCACTTCTTTCAGGACAGATTTGTTCTTTCTTCTGGCAGCCCATGGTATTTTCAGTATTCTTTGCCAATCACCACAATTCAAAGGCATCCACTCTTCTTTGGTCTTCCTTATTCACTGTCCAGCTTTCACATGCATGTGAAGCCTTGAAAATATCACCACTTGGGTTAGGCTCATTTTAGTGTTCAAAATGACATCTTTGCTCCTTAACACTTTAAAGAGGTCTTTTGCAGAATATTTGCCCAGTGCAAAATGACACCTGATTTCTTGACTGCTGTTTCCATGGTTGTTGATTGTGGATCCAAGTAAAATGAAATCTTTGACAACTTCAATCTTTTCTCCATTTATTGCAATGCTGTTTATTGCTCCAGTTACAAGGAGTTTTGTTTTCTTTACATTAAGGTGTAATCCATACTGAAGGCTGTAGACTTTTATCTTCATCAGTAAGTACTTCAAGTCCTCTTCACTTTCAGCAAGCAAGGTTGTATCATCTGCATATCACAGGTTGTTAATGAGCCTTCCTCCAATCCTGATGCTGTGTTCTTCTTGATATAGTCCAGCTTCTCAAATTTTTTGCTCAGCATACAGATTGAGTAAGTACGGTGAAATGACACAACCCTGACCCACAACTTTCCTTATTTCCAACCAGTATTTTAAAGCAGTATCCCCTTGTTTGGCTCAAACAACCTCTTAGTCTATAAACAGGTTCTTATGAGCACAAGTAACTGTTCTCTAATTCCCATTCTTCTCAATATTACCTGTAATTTGTTATGATGCACACAGTAAAATATCTTTGAATAGTCAAAAAAACACAGGTAAACATCTTTGCTTTCAGCCAAGATCCATCTGACATCAGCATTAATAATCCCTTGTTCTTCATCCTCTTCTGAATCCAGCTCAAATTTCTGGAAGTTCCTTGTCAATATATTGCTGCAATGATTTTAGAATTTTCAACATAATTTTACTTGTATGTGGTATTAATGAAATTGTGCAATACTTCCACAATCTATTGGATCACTTTTCTTTGGAATGGACACCAACAAGGATCTTCCAGTCAATTGGCTATGGAGCTGTCTTCCAAATTTCTTGGCATAAATGACTAAGCACCTTCAGTGCTGTATCTCTTTTTGAAACATCTCAATTGGTATGCCATCAATTCTAGCAGCCTTGTTTTTCACAGTTCCTTCAGTGCAGGTTGTACTTCTTCCTTCAGTGCTATTTATTCTTGATCATAAGCCACATCTTGAAATGGTTGAGCATCAACCAACTATTTTTGGTACAATGACTTTATTCTTTCCATCTTCTTTTGATGCTTCTCAATCATTCAATATTTTTCCCGTAGAATGCTCCAATATTGCAACTAGAAGCTTGTGTTTTTTCTTTAGTTCTTTCAGCTTGAGAAATGCTAAATGTTCCTCCTTTTTGATTTTCTAACTCCAGGTCTTTGCATATTTCATTATAATACTTTACTTTCTCTTCTCGAGTCACCCTTTGAAATCTTTTGTTTAGCTCTTTTATTTAATCATTTCTTCCACTTGCTTTAGCTATTCTCTATTCAAGAGCAAGATCCAGAGTTTCATCTGACACCCATTTTGGTATTTTCTCTACTTTCTGTCTTTTTAATGACCTTTTGCTTTCTTTATGTATGATGTTCTTGATGCCATCCCACAACTCATCTTCTCTTGGGTCGTTGGTGGTTAATGTATCAAATCTCTTCTTTAGATGGTCTTTAAATTCAGGTGAGCTATAATCAAGGTTGTATTTTGACCCTTGTAGATTTATTTCAATTTTCTTTAGCTTCAACTTAAACTTTCATATGAGCAATTGATGGCCTATTCCACAGTTAGCTCCTGCTCTCGTTTTGACTCATGATATTGAGCTTCTTTGTTGTTTCTTTCCATGATGTGGTCAATCTGATTCCTGCGTGTTCCATCTGATGAAGTCCATGTGTATAGCCCCTGTTTACATTATTGAAAAAAGGTGTTGGTCGTTGCAAAAGGTGTTGGTCATTGGTCTTGCAAAATTCTATCATGTGATCTCTGGCGTCATTTCTATCACCAAGGCCGTATTCTCCAACTACCGATGATTGTTCTTCATTTCCAACTTTCATATTGCCATCACCAGTAATAATTAATACATCTTGATTGCATGCTTGGTTAATTTCAGATGTCAGAAGTTTGTAAAATATCTTTGGCTTTAGTGATTGGTGTGTAAATTTGAATAATAGTAAGATTAACTGGTCTTCCTTGTAGGCATATGGATATTATCCTATTACTGACAGTGTTATACTTCAGGATAGATCTTGAAATGTTCTTTTTGATTATGAATAAAATGTCATTCCTCCTCTTTGTTATTTCCAAGATAGTAGATTATAGGATAGTCTAATTCAAAGTGGCCAATACCAGTCCATTTCAGCTTACTAATGCCTAGGATATTGATTTTTATGTGTTCCATTTCATTTTTTACAGCTTCCAATTTTCACGGATTTACACTTAATACATTCCATGTTCTGATTATTAATGAATGTTTGCAGCTGTTTCTTCTAATTTGAGTCATCAAATTATCAGTAAATGAAAGTCCCAATAGTTTTATTCCATCCATGTCATTAACATTGACTGCTTTAAGGAGGCATCTCTCCTCTAGTCGAATTTTGAGTGTTTTCCTACCTGAAGGGTTCATCTTCCTTCACTATATCAGACAATGTTTCATTGCTACTCATAAAGCTTTCCAGTAACATATCAGGCAGTGTTCCCCTGTTATTCATAAGATTTTCAGTGGCCATTTTTTTCAGAGGTAGATGGCCCCATCCCTCTTCCAAGTTTGTCTTAGTCCTGAAGCTCTGCTGAAACTTATCCACCGTGGGTGACCTTGCTGGTATTTGAAATACCAGTGGCATATCCTCCAGCCTCACAGCAACATGCAAGCCATCACAGGATGGCAAACAGAGACAAGTGGTGGGTTGCAAGTATATTGAGTTTTTAGGGTATCATACATTTTCCCTTAATGATCTCAACTGCCCTGAATAGGCATTTTCAACTGTTGGAAATTGGAAAATGTGATGATAACATGTGAATGGGATCACTTTATATAAACCTTAAATGATTTTTAAAAGTCCAGTGGTGTCTGGATCAAGAAGTTGTTATTTTGGAGAATTCTTTAGACTTGAGTAACTCTGGCTCCATGTTTTTTAAACTGAATGTCTTTGACATACAAATTAACCCTTAGTTCAACTGAAAAGAAGTCAATCATTTTAGAGTAGCTGTAGGGTATCTTGAGGTAATGTCTCAAGATATCCTAAGAAGAAGACATCTTTAAAGTTTTTTTTTTTTTAATGACCAACTCTAATAATCTTCTTATGCCACACAATAAAATTCTGGAAATTGAAAGATATCTAATTCTTAGAGGTTTTTCTTTCCAGATGACCTAAACAGTGCCAAGTTAAGAAACCCTATCTGAATGGATGTGACACAAGATCATAAAAGACCCCAACCCATCCAACAGGGGAAGCAATTCAAGAAAGCCTCCTGGTTAGCTGACCCAGATCTTCATCATGGGTAACCTCTGCCCCCATTTCCTGCCTCTTTCAGACCATGAGCCACTAATGACTGTGCCTGATGCCAGGCTATAATGAAGACAGGACACAGAGGATCAAAAAGTAAACTTTAGGAACTCCTACCATCAAAATACATTGCTTCCTACTCTTGGATCCACTCTGGATTCTCCCAAGCATCATTGTTTAGATGTTTGGATTAGACTCCCATTTTGTCAACAGTACATTTGTTTCTCCCTTTACTAAGGAATTAAATGTAGGTTGGAAACAGCTCACTGACTGTGTAAAAAGGTCTCTGCAAATCAAGGCAAAACCAGAACCATCAAGCCATTACATTTAGTGTTCTCATGTTTTATAGCATTCTTATTCAACAGCTTTGAATAAAGCCTCCCAGTGATGGGAGGCTTTTCAAAATGCCTCTGACCTCTCAGGAATAAGGTAACACAGTACTTCAGTACTGTGACATGAGCACACATGGCTCTTTGTTTGCTCTGTGGGCAAGGTTGTCTGACCCTGTGGTCTGGGCCCATGTAGGAAATGAGTGTGATAGTGTGATTTTGAGGGGTTCTAGGAAATTCCCTCCCTCCTTTCTTTTTCTTTTTCCAGCCAACCACCACCTTACCCAAATATTCTAAGTATCTCAGAGATGGCTGGTGTCTGATCACAAAAGCATATTGGACTGTCAAGAATACAAGTACATTTCATACTAGGAATTTTGACCATTAAATGAATGTGATCCTTCTGAACTAAATGAAAATTCACAGGATAAAAGAATGGTGATAGTACTTTGTAAAGCTGTTGGTGTTCCCCAGGGGATCATCCATTTGTCATTTCTTTGTTTTTTTTTCCACAGTATCTTGCACATAGAAGTGTTCAATAATTATTTGTTTACTTGCCAAAAAGAGATGTAAAAAGAAAGGAATGAAACACTGATGGTGAGCTCCACTTACTATGTTAGACACATAGGTACTGAAATATTTCCTGACTGCATGAGTATTGAGTGTGGTATTTGACCAAAGTGGCTGTAAATTCTCTTTCAGTGAATTGCTACCCCTAACTCTTCTATTATCTTTCATGTTCCTCTTAAGAGTTTAAAAAATATGTATATGATTGTTACAGCACCTACATGAGCAAAATGATCTGATTCTTATTTTCAAAATAGAGTGAGCTACAGTCCACTTGTGGAAAGAGAATAGTAGTATAGTGGTAGGAACAGTGGACTGGAGTCCAAATCTGGAAAGCAGTCTTGGCCCTGCCATTACTGATGGTGGTTACACAATTTATTGTCCAAAATTGACTTTTTTATTTCTTTTTACTGCGAATGGAGCTGATATTAAAAATTATGCTGAAATAATAGGTATACAACAAACAAATCAGGAACATGGTCACACTAAAATTCTATTGTTTTTGTTAGTTGCTGTCAAGTCCAATTGATGACACCTCAATATCAGAATAGAACTACTGCATCTAGTTCATGACCACCACAGTACCAGAGCAGAACTGCTGAATAGGGTTTTCTTGCATGCAATCTTAACAGAAGCAGATCACAGACCTTTTTCTTCTGCAGTACCACTAGATGGGTTTGAACCACTAACCTTTAGTTTAGCAGTAGAATGAGTGCAAGCCATTGTGTGTACCTCCTAGAAACCTCCTAGGCAAGCCAATTTTTCTTTCAGAGCCTCAGTTTCATCAACTATAGAAAGCAACTCAAGATGGCCTCTGAGGTTCTTTCAACTTTAAAACTATTAGTTTGGGGTAGATCCTAATTTCTTATTCCTAACTGCTCATCTACTTTTAAAAGCAGGAATGTGTACATTCTCTGTTGTTTATGCATTTCTCTCGCACTTCTTAGTCAGTAGAAATTTCTGGCCAGATATAATCTTAGAGATCAATTTCAGGAGAGCCTGTCTTCCTAATGATCTGTCTTTAGATACACAGTGGCTTTCAGCACTCTGATAGAAATGCTCTTATCCAGAAGAAAATGTGGATCACTACTTCTAATCATTCTTCGCTGCTGAGATTTTTCTTTTAATTATACCAGTAAAAAGTGATAGGAACTATAGGTGGAAGACTAATGCAGTGTATTCTTCATAACTGGACCCAATTCAATTTCCTTTCCCTCCCATATTCTTCAGCCTCATTTCCATTCATCAGATATCTTTTAGCTACAATGAGCATTGTACAGCTTTATTATTAAATAGCCAGTAATTTGCATACATCCCTTCTTCTTAGCCCACAAGAATAACAATTTATTACTTACATGTACATTATTTCATTTGTCCCTCACACCCATTTTGTGTAAGAATTATGTTAGATGATTCAGAGAGGACTATTGACTTTCCTAAAGTGATGCAGCTAGCAGGCAGCAGGCAGAACTGTAACCCAGTCCAAATTTATTATGTCAAGCTATCTCTCAGAAAATTCTGTAGTAAAAGAGGTAAAAGTCTCAATGATGTTTATAAATTTTTGTTATTTTAAGTGTGGAAACTAATTTTTTTAAAAACACAAGTTTGATAGTAGGGATGGCATAAACACTATAGTCCATATGAATGTCCTCTTATAACATTTAATGATCCCTTCAACATGGGGAAGTTACAGATAACACTTTCTGGAAAAAAGTTTATAGAATCTTCAAGTTCCAGAAATAACACTTGTGGATCATTCAGTGGTATTGTACCACAACTAAAAAACAGTAACAAAGCATTTCTTATCTAACTACATGTAAAAGGACAGGATTAGAGATTGCATTCAGTATTATAATTGTATATTTAAAAGGAACATCTGTACAAAATTGCTTCCATCCTGAACTTTTAAAATGCATATTAAATATATCATTCAAAAATGATAAACAAACACAGGACTTTTGCAAACTCATTAGGAGAAAGAAAGTTAACTGCTCTAAAGACTCACTGGGGGAAAAAGAAAACACTTGTCCATTTGAAAGTGTCCTCTTGGTTCCTATTACAACAATAAAAAAACTGAGTTAACCATATTCCCAGAAAGACTTCATTGGATATTAAATTTAAGTGTTTTAAATAATCACTAAGCAAGCTCAAATCCATATTAAATGCTGGCATATTTATAAATATTTCTTTTAAATATACATGTTTAAAGTTATTCCAGACAGGTGCAGGGATATATCATATGCCAGCAAACTGTCAAAACTTTTGACAAAACTCAACAAATTGTGACAATGTTTTTGGAAGAACATAGGTCTTTGTGTGACATAAAATCCAATGCCAAGGAAAATCTTTAGCTCCATCTGCAATAACTCATTTAAAAAAAAAAAAAAAAAGGAAAGAAAGAAATTTAAAAGTTCCTTGAATCA